>NW_020950758.1:7448020-7475693 GCF_900497805.2 Vombatus ursinus | reverse complement strand
TTCCTTCCTTCCTTCCTTCCTTCCTTCCTTCCTTCCTTCCTTCCTTCCTTCCTTCCTTCCTTCCTTCCTTCTTTCTCCCTCCCTCCTTTCCTTCCCTTTTTGTATCACCCATGAGTAGTTTGCTCTTGAGTACCTGTTCACTTAATTTGCCATCCAGGAGTACTTGCACTAAGAGAGGCCTGGTAAGAGGAAAATTACAATCCTTGTGAAATTGTTATTTATCATTCCTTTGTATCTGTAAGTGATTGTTCCAACATAAGATCTGGAGTCCTTGCCTTACCTACAAGTACAGCATCCTTTGAATCTTGTAGCTGGGGATTTGGGACTGAAGCGTATTTTGTTGATGACTGAGCACAGTGCTTTGGACATCGGTGCATGAGGGACCCCCTGACTGACTGCTTTTCTCAAGGAAGAGCATGTCCAACTCTAGCCAAAGTATTCTAGTCCAGGGGATCAGAACTTCCCCTCCTCACCCTGCTATCTAGACAGCTTGGTCCAATACTGCCAGTTGTCCTTGACCTCAATGTGACAAGCCCTTCAGCATTGTAGATCAAAGCCTGTTCATACATTCTTGTCCAATGGGACTTTTGTCCATGAACTTGAACTTCTGTCCCCTGCCTCTGTGTCTTTTCATGAGCTGTCTCCCATAACTAGAGCAACTCCTTTCCTCAACTTTACCTCTTGGAAAACTTGTCTTTACAGAAAATGAAAATGACAAATGCCAGAAAAGATGTGGAAAAATAGGGACACCGATACATTGGTGGTGGAGTTTTGAACTGGTCTAGTCATTGTGGGGAATCATTTGGAACTGCACCCAAAGGGCTGTATAACTGTGCATAGCCTTTGACCCAGCAATACCACTACCACATCTGTATCCCTGAGTTTAAAGACAAGGGGCTTTTGCAGGTTAAGCTCTTACAGGTTTTACCCAGCATCTGCTCACGCCAGGCTCTAAGTTGATTGCCTGGGTCCCAGCCTGGAGAAGGTGGACAGGCTTTGCCAGTCAGTTTACCCCTGGGGAGGGATTTTGTCCATGGTAATCCATGGGAAAGATTGCACATAGCAAGTGCTTAATAATCAATTAATTACCAAGCATTCATTAACCACCTACTATGTAATAGGCACACATGATAGCTCAATGAATTTATAAACAAAGAAATTCAATTTGTTTTTCAGTTTAACAATTATGTGTTAAGCACTCTTACCATCCTTGTCTTCTCCTTCCCACCAGAACTTGAACTCTTCCCCTTGAGCCTGGGACTCTTAAAGGTGAGTTTTGACTTTATGCCCCTAGAACCAGGTTTCTGTGCCATTTTCTGGATGTTTCTAAACCATTCTGACTCAGACTCCCCTTCACTCCCCTTCCAGGTGTTGTTCCCTCCATTAGAAGACAAGCTCTTTGAGGGCAGCCCCCAGCACATTTTACAGTACCTGGAACACAGTAAAAGCCTGGTAAGTGAATTTTTTTTATTATCTAGTTCTCATTAATTCATCTTTCATGTTCAGAATCCAGGGCTGAGAACTAGAAGATGCCCCCAGTGAAGATGGGCCCAGTCCATGCCACTCAGGCAGCTCCATCTTGGGGTGGGCATCAGCTGCAAACATGGAGATCTCAAGTACATAATAATCTATTCAGGCTAAGCGCCCAAGAGAGCCTCTCAGTGGGGGCAAGGCTGTTTGTTTGGGAAAGGAGGTGGCTGGTGAGGAAAGGAGAGCTTGTATCATTATTCAGAAGACCACAAAGGGGCAGAAAAGGGGGACAAGAACCACAGAGCTCTATAATTTCGGGGGGTGGGCTTGGAGAGGGAGGGACCTTAGGGGTCATTCATATCAACTTTCCTCATGCTACAGTTTTTTTAAAAAGAATTATCTTATAGAAAATAAGGCCGAGAAAGAAAAATTGCCACATAACTCCAAGCACTATTATTAATACAAATAGTCATGTACAGGCATTTAGTAAGTGTTGGCTGAATGAATGATTATTATTCTTTATCATACTCAAAGGCATTTTTGGCTCAATCTGGAACCTTTTGAGGTGAGCTTTTCACCCAATTAATTTGAATGAGAAATACCTTAAGATAAAGGTGGAAAACTTTCTGTTGAAGGAAGAAGCTGAAGGAAGAGCTAAGAAAGAGTAGCTAGTGACCCAACTGCATCGTGAGGGGATATCTCTTCTGGTTTGATTCTTACCAGTCAGGGAGACTTCTGAGGTGAAAATCAGGGGAACCTTGGGGGAAAGTCTATGCAGGGGAGTGAATAGAATCCTAAGCCTAGAGTCAGGAAGACCTGGATTTAAATTCTATACAACTTAGAAGTGGTGTGAACCCTGAGCAAGTCTCTAGATCTCTCTGTACCTCAGTTTCCCCACATGTGAAATGAGGGCTTAGACCTAGTAGTCTCTAAGGTCACCTCCAGCTCTAAATACTTGATCCTACAGTTTATTAGAGAAAAGGAAGGGAGAGTCAGTCATAGTCTCACATGCAACCACAATTTGGGGAAAGCAGGTAATAAAAGGGTTAAAAAAAGAGAGTACCTCAAGGTTTAAAATTCCTTGGGAGATGCCACCCCAGGAGAGATAGGCAGTTCTCAAGATAAATATAGAAACATTTTTAATATGGAGGAGAAAGGGAAGTTATTCAAAGACTCAAAGTAATAGAATTTCAGCTAGAAAAAACTCAGGACAATTAGCAACCCCCAAACCCCCAGCCTGAGCAAGAATTCCCCTCCCCCCTGGCAACCCCAGCCTCAGGTGTGCCTGTAGTCTTCTTCTTCCAATGATCTGGAGCCTGTCTGATCTGGTCGGGTTTTCCTAGGCTCAGGCCACCCTGGGTTGCAGCACCCACCCCCTTCTGACACTTGTTTGCCCCCCTCCCCCTTCCCTTTCACTGCTTAGATGAGAAAGACCCTGATATAGGGAGGAAAGAAGAGGCTGGGTTACCTGGCAGTTGGGGTCTCTCTACATCCCTCTTCCTGCCTTCTCCACAGCACCCACTCTAGTAGCACTGGTGTTGGGTGAAGCCTGTCTCCCCTTCTTCTTCCCATACCCAGGACTCTCCCTGACATCCCCACCCCACCCCCCACTCAATCTCTGGCCAGCTGCAGCTGGATCAGGGAAAAATCAGCTAGTCATTTTTTATTTTCCCATTTGAAACCTTTGGCCCCTCAGTTTTAGGTGCACTTGACCTCTGTATAGAATGGGAAAAGGAGGTTAAAAAGTTAAACTTTTCAATTGAAAAATAATTTGCCTCTGGTCATCGGTTCTTACACTCCACTGTTAACCTTTCATGACAAAGGGGAAGCCCCAGGAGCAGGGCCCAGGTAGAGATGTAGCCAGGAAGTGAAGGGTACAAAGTTGACACTGTATCTCACACTAAGAAAATGGATCTGATAAAAAATAAATTTGTTAACTTAGAAAATGTTTAGTGCTTTTAGAATATAGAGTATTCAATAAATGTTCAACTTTAAAACGTAAATAGTGTAATCAATAGTCTCTTTCATAGACTAGAGATATTGTTACTGTGTGTTTAAAAGTGAATGGTAACAGTTTAGCTGTCATCCTAGGAGGAACCTGTCAGTAGAAAGAAAGTTTTTCTCTTGTTCTAGAGAGAATTAAGACTGTGATGGCCGAAGAGAGGACAGAGAAAAAGGGCTAAGAAAACTTATTTCCCCGAGAGACCTGGGTTTAACTTTTATTTTGTAAAAGAAAACAAAGAAAATTCTTGAGAGAAGACTTTGATGGGTATTCTGAGAGAAATGAATGGCAGTACTATATTTCTAGAACTAAGGAGTCAGCAAGTATAGTGATGACTAAAAGTAAATTTTTCTGTGATCTTTCTCACAGTTGACATATTGCAAATACTCATTTTTAATTCTTACATTGTTAATAAAGGATACAGCAAGCAGCAAAGATTTTTTTTTAAGAGTAGAAGATTAGGAGGGGTTGATATGGATAGGGAAACAAGCAAATGATTATAGGAAAAGAGGTTTCTCCAGTTTATTGACTAACTAATATTTAGTAAACTGGGGGCTCAGAGCTAATTTTTAATTACAGAGAAAGTGTAATTTTAGCAATTAATATGCAAATATAAAAATATACCTCTTAATTACTTTAGAACTCAGGCTGAGAATGAATAAGGAAAATTATCCAGAAGTAAATAATGAGAGAGATAATCACCTCAACTAGGCTATGTGTGAGTGTTGCGACCCTAAAATTCTATTGATAAAAAGGAAAAAAAAATCACTGAGTGCACATTCTAAAGCAATATAACCTACGCAGATAGCCAGTCATCATGCAGGCTATTTTTGAAGCTCTCCATCATGGAGGAACACACTACCCACCAGACATTCCATTCTACTTTGGGATAGCTCTATTTGGTAGGGAGTTTTCCCTAATAAAAACCCTAAATTCTCCTTTTTGCCCCTTCAGTTGTTCCTACTTCTCACTGATAGGGTCAAATAGAGCAAATATAGTCCACCTTACACAAGGTAGCCACTATCTTCTCTCCCCCCACCTCCAATTTTTTTTTCTCTAAGGTACTTCTCTAGTTTCTTTCACACATCCCCATGTGACATGGGGAAGTTAGGTGGTGCAATGGAGAAAGTAAATGGTTTGGAATCAAGAAGATCTGAGTTAATAATCTAGCCTCAGACACTTCCTAGCTGTGTAACCCTGGCTAGTCACTTTAGCTCTGTTTGCCTTGGTTTTCTCATCTGTAAAATGGGGATAATAATAGCACTTACCTCCCAGGGCTGTTATGAGGTCAGATGAGACAATAACTGCAAAGTGCTTGGCACAGTGCCTGGTCCATAGTAAATGTCGTATAAATGATAGCTGCTATTAGTATGGTTATTCTTATAACATGAACTAGAGACCCTTTGCCATCCTGGATGTACGCCAGTCTATCAACGTCTGTCATAATTTAAGTCAGAACTAAACACAGTCCTCCAGTTTTTTTCTGACCAAGATGGAGAACAGGGGCACATTGTTATTGCTGTCCTCTCTGTCGTCATCACTGTAGTCACAGGGAGCTTCTTGATTGGCTTCCTTGGATATGAAAAAAAACAGAAGACAGAAGCAAAGGCAGTGTGACTTATGGTCCAAGGGTGGGGTTTGGGTTTTCTGATCATACAGGCCTGAATGAGTGTGAGACCCGAAAGATGGGGGTGAAGCTTCTGTGTTTTGCTGGCTCATTTCCTGGCTAGAGAAATAGCTATGACAAAGTTCAGAGTCTCCTCCAAATCTGGTTAACAGGGTCCCACAATTGCAGATGATACAAAGCTCGGAGGAATAGTTCACATTTTGGAAGATGGAGTCGAATCCCCCAAAGATCTTCATGGTCTTGAAGCTTGAGACAGATCTAATGAGGTGGAATTAAGAAAGATCAACTTAAAGTCCTAAAATTGGGCTCTAAAACCCAATTCTCTAAGTATAGTTTATGGGAAAGTCAGAATTTAGCAGCAGAAGATCTTGGAGTTTCAGTGGGCTCCAAGATTACTGAGTCAGTGCTGTAATGTGGCAGTGAAGAAAGCCACTCCAATATCAGCTGCATCTGAAGAGGCACCGCTTCCAGGAAGAAGGAGGGGATGCTTGCCTTCCTGGCCCGACAATACCCAGGGTACTGCATTCAGTTCTGGCCACCACAATTTAAGGAGGACATTGACAAAATGGAGAGTGGCCAGAGGGGACAGCCCAGATGGCAAAGGGTCTTTGTCCTGAGGATCAGGTGAAGGAACTGGACACATTTGGTCTGGAGTAGAGAAAAATGGTGGTGGTGGAGAAGAGCAAAATGAGTGGGATAAGAGCTGAGAACTTTTTTCAACCTTTTGAAGGGGTGTTATGTGGAGGAGAGACTGTATTTGGCCTAGCTGTTGCTTGGTCCTGGGTACAGAACGAGGAGACATGTGACTTCTGAGGAGAAAGCCAGCAGGCACATGTAAACAGAGTGAAAGAAATCTTCCCAACCATTAGTGTTGCCCAGAGGGTTAGCGGCTACTTCCTGAAGTGTCCGCCCTCCTTGGAGGCTCCAAACAGGCTCACTGGCCACCACTTGGGGCAGAAAGGTCCAGGCTTCTGAGGTCCCATGCACTCACAGATCCTCTGACTCTGGGATTTGGCTGATAGGGGTACCCTTTCCCCAGTCTGCCCGGCTGGGATGGATGCTCTGTTCTCCTGGACTCAGTCTAACAGAAAGGATCTGGCCATGAAGCTTTGTAGAAAAACCAGCACAACCTCACTCTTTGGAATAGAGGCCGCTGGGACTACCTGGCTTCCTGAGTGTGCATGGGGGCAGGTCTGCAACCACAGAGGGCTTGGTCTGGGTTTTGCTTCCATTTTATCTGGCATTTTAAATTAAACTTTGAAAATGCAACTTCTGTATTTTTTTAAAAAAGTAAATAAAGTTGCTCTGTTAATTTAACAAAGATGGAGACCGACGCTGTAAATGGAGCTTTTATGGGGTGTCAGATACTCGGGGAGGATAAACCTGTTAACCAGAAAGCCTTGCCTGGGTCCCTGCCATCCTGTGAAGGCCCCTGGCTGGGAGTTACCACTTGTTCCTAAAGGCCCTGGAATGTTTTTCATGCACAGGATGTTAGGGCACCAACAGCAGTTGCAGGGAGCTGGAGCTGAGTAATTAATTAACGGGCCAGCCTCCAGGGGCTCCTGAAATGTAGCCTCCACTTGCCCTGCCTGTCGTCCCTACAGTGGTGGAATCACGCAGCCCATAGGTTGCCTTGACGCTGATAATCTCCGAAGGAAAAGGACAAAGATTTGGGCTTTATCCAGGGATGCCCTGGACTTGCTGTGTGCTATTGGGTAGGTTGTTTCCCCTCTCTGGGCTTCAATTTCTTCCTCTGTGCAAATAATAGCTTCATTTTGATTGTGAGCCCCTGAGCTCCATTTGTGGCGCTGCCACGTCCTTTGGCAGACCCCTGGGCACTTCCTTCTCCTTCTCTGGATCTCAGCTCTCTCCTCTGTGGAATGAGAGGGTTGGATAAAAGGATTTTTAAGGTCCTTCCAACTCTCAAGTCTGTGATTGTTTGAATGTTTCTGTTGCCCCCGCCTGGCACAGGAGAAAGCCCCATAGCATGAATAACAGCACACATGTATAGAGTACTCAATCCCATATGATCGTCACGACAACACTGGGAGGGGAGGTGCTAGTATTATCATCCCCATTTTAGAGATGAAGAAACCAAGGCAGACAGAGGGTAAGGTACTACCGACCCACGACAGCTACCAAATCGCCCTCATTCTTAAAATAAAAAACCTTCCCCAGACCCAGGTTCCCTCAGGCTTTCCCTCCAGCTCTCACTGCCCTTTCTGTCTGTATTTCATTTTCTCTCCTCTCTCCCTAATCCTTCTCACTGATTTTCGACTTTGTCATCCAACAGCAACGGCCCTTTCCTGTTTCTAACGACCTCCTTATCGCTAAAGCTGGTTGTCTGTCCCTGGGTCTCATCCTCGATTTCTCTGGGGTGTCACAGCTGGCGATCCTTCTTTCTCCTCTGTTGTTGTTTTTACTGGTGACGGTTGTTTTGTCATCGCTGTTAATAGTGGGGTGTGTGTGTGTGTGTGTGTGTGTGTGTGTGTGTGTGTGTGTGGTGATGCTGTTCTCTCTTCCTCCTCCTACCTCCCTGAACCTTTCTTCTCATTCTCCTTTGCTGGCCCATCACTCATAGATGTGACTCCTCCCAGCAGCTGGTGTTCCCCGGAGGCCTGTCTTGATCTCCTTTCTCTTGTCTCTCCAAGTTCTCATTATTTGGTGACCCATTGGCTCCTATGGGTTTAATGATCATTTCTATGCAGCTGACCAAACTTCAGTCCCTTATCATCAACCGCTCACTGCACATTTCAGAATGGATGGAACTTCAGTATGGCCCAAACCGGAATTCACTATCATTTCCCTATCACTGCTCGCTTTATCTGGTCACCAACATCTGCAGTCTTAGGGTGCTCCCTCTTGACCTCCCCCTCTCACTCATTTCCACTTAGTTGCCAAATCTTGCCATTTCTACCAGCTTGGCATCTCTTGTCCCCGTAGCCTTCTCTCCACCCACGGCTGCCATGCTGGTGAAGTTCTCATCATCTCTCATCTAGAGTCTTCCAATGACTTTCATTGTTAGCCATTTTTAGCTGGGGAAAGAGGCCCCCACCATTCAGTTGTTGCCTCAGGAACTATCAGCTTGTGCCAATCCCTGTACATGTCATCACAGCCTGCCCAAGGTTGGCTCAAGGGAAGACTGTGCTCTAGTCAGGGAAATTAGGCTCCTCATTCTCACATTCATTCACTCATCAGCCCTTTGACTTCTGGTGAGAACTTCCCAAATCCAGGAATGCTACTTTTGTCTCTGCTGTAGGGTTTCCCCCAAAAGGGGAGAAGTTTTTAAGAAAGGCACCAAGCACCAACGTAACATCCGCTCTGGGGCTACTTCCCTAATTTCTCTCTAGCCTTGGAAGGTTGGTCTCCAGAAAGCGGCTGACTAATTCTCCCCTCTGAGGGCTAGAGGTTTTTATTACTCTCATGCACAAATCCCCGTTAAAAGTGCTTCCTGTTGATTGGCAACCAAACTTAATTAGCTCTTAGAAAGGGGTGTTTACTTAGCATGCATAGCAAGGACAGTTGTTAGGGAAACATCTCCCTCACCAAATTGAGGTCCCACCCCTCCACGCAAAAAAGTCTCCGGGGAAAGTGGGCTAAAAGATAGAGCTCTCCTGTGGCCAAAGGGCCAATTCGGCTAGTCCTCCCTTCCTAGAGTCCTCGGGAATTTTCCCTGGAATAACAGATGCTGCTGGTTGACTCTATTATAAACAAGTCCAGAGGGCTGTCAAATTCTCTTCAATCACAACATATTTCCTGTGTGGTATCATTTGTTTTCATCGAGCACTTTTCTCCTTTCAAATTGATTAAAGACTTGTTTGAACCTAGTTTACACCTTTAAATCCGTTGATTGATTAGCTCATTCCAGCTGCTTGAGCCTTTGAGCTTACATTAATTGGGGTGGGCCAATCCCCTACCCCTACTCTTACACAAACAGGTATGATACAGGACAAGTTTTTTATCCTCAAACAGAGAACAATGACATAATGGAGTCAAAGTATACATGAACAAAATGCTAAGTGTAAAAGCTGGCAAGTGATTAACATAATCAGCTGAGAGATTTTTATTCAGACTTCACAGGATCACAGAGTCAGTCAACAAACATTTATGATGCACCTACTATGTGCCAGGTACTGTGTTAAATGCTGAGCATACAAAATGAAGTCCTCAGAGAGCTCACGATCTAATGGGGGAGAAAATGTACAAAAACTCTGTAAGAACAAGACACATACAGGATCGATGGGAAATAGTGAAAGGGAGGGACTAGGCTAGAATTAGGAGGGGTTGGGAAAGCCTTCCTGTAGATGATAAGCTTTTATCCAGGCTTGAAGGAAACCCGGGAAGCTGAGAGGTGGAGCTGAGCAGGGAGAGCATTCCCAAGCATGGAGGACAGTTAGGGAAAGCGTTCAGAGCCGAGAGATGCTGTGTCTTGCTCTTGGAACAGCCAGGAGGCTGGTGTCACTGGATTGAAGAGTGTGTGGTGGGGAGTGAGGTATAAGAAGACTAGAAAGGTGTGTGTGGGGAAAGGTAGGTTGGGAGAGGCTTGAATGCTAAGTGGAGGATTTCCTATTGATCCTGGGGGTGATGGAGAGCCACTGGAGTGGACTGAGTAGGGAATGGCATGATTGGACCTGCACTTCAGGAAAATCACTTTGACAACTGAATGGGGAGACTGAGGCAGGTGGACCCCCCTACCAGCTACTACAAGTGTCCAGGTGGGAGTGATGAGGACCTGTTTAGTCAGGGATTAAGAAGAGAGTGAGAGGAGAGGAAGGGGAAGCACGTAGTGTAGACTTGGCCTTTTCAAAGAGTTTAGCCACAAAAGGCAGAAGAGATATAGGATGAGAATAAGGACGGTAGGATCAAGGGAGGATGAGGGAGATGTGGCCATGTTTGCAGGCTATGAGAAAGGAAGCAGTAGACAGGGAGAGATCGAAGAGAAGTGATAGAGCAGGGATGTAAGCGGGGCAATCTGCCGGAGGAAATGGGATCTCCTGAGTAGGTAGAAGGGATGACCTAGGGAAGGACTAAGGCCACCTCTTCTTGTGAGACAGTGGCAAAGGGGGAGAGAGTGGCCAGAGGCATCCGAGAGCCAAGAGATGAGGAAGAGGGGAGAAGAGGTAGCTCTCACAAATGTAAAGTGTGAGGTGGGATCTCAAGGTTGTCAGCTGAGCGAGTGGGTGAGAGGAGGCCACGGGAGGTCTTGGGAGGAATGGAAAGGGTTAGAAGAGCCACACTAAACAGAATCTTTTTGTTCATCGATCAGTCAATCAGCAAACACTTATTGAATTATCACAATGTGGCAGGCACTGTGCCAACTGCTGGGGATACAGAGAAAGGAAAAAAAACTTTGTCCTTCCTCTCTAGAAGCTTTCATTCTAATGGTGGAGTTCATCTGTGAAGTGGGTGCATAGGGCATACTAAAGAGAGTATGGAAGGAATGTTTGTAAAGGAAAGCAGTAGCAGCTGGGGAGATGTGGACAGGGAAAGGTCACCCACTGGAGCAGAAAATGAAGAAATCGGTGGCAGGCAATTTTACTGACCCCTAAATGTTTACCAGAAACCTCATTCCTACAAGCCTTGGTCATCTCAGATCTCAGGGCTGATGTAAGCATAAGGGAGAAGATGGTTAGGCTGAGGAACACATCTGATGCCCCAGTGCCAATAGCATGGACACATGGAAGAGATGGGGTAGCCCCAGGGAGTCTCCACAGTGCCTGAAAATGTGCAAAGCACCCCCACAATCTGGCAAAAATCCCAGTGTTACAGAGGAGGAAACCGAGGCCCAAGATCCCAGACTGGCCTGAGTTTACTCAGCTCAGAATCAGCAGATCTGGAGTTTGAGCTGCTCAGGTTCCCCAAATCTTGGTCCCAGGCTCTTTTCCCTGTAGCATCCTGTTCTGCATCCTTCTCAGCTCTGTCTGTGCACCCAGTAGGAACCAGATAAACTGTAGGTCAGTGATAGTGTTGGAGTACAGCCCGAGTATTCAGTGCTGCTGCAGCTTGATGGTCATATCCTGCCTGCATCCCCATGCGCTCCAGCTCTGCCGCACAGACTCCCTCTGTCTCTTCTACTCTCTTGACCCTAGTTCTAACACTGACTCTAGCCAGATCTTGTATGTTCCTATCATTGTACCTTCAAGGAAGTAAGTCCTTACCTCAGGAATTGAGCTCCTGGAGGGCTTTGCCAAAAGGACCTGTGTGCTGTGCCTGGCACATGGTGGGCATTTAGTAAATGCTTATTGACTGGCAGAGAAGGTTCCCTCAGTGCCTCTGGCCCCATCCCTGAGGGGAAGGAGTTGGGTGGGACCAAAGAGGGGGCATTGGCTCTGGAGGGATTCCCCGGCAATCTCCTTGTCACCTCAGCCCTCCAGCACTCCTAGGGTGGACAAAAGAAATGTGATCAGCTCATTGTCAAATAGATTGTGAGCACATTAGTGAGATCAGTGGGGAAGGCAAATGCGATTTTTTCCCAGTGCTCACTCTGAGTTCTTGGGTCCAGCCGCTGCTGCCAAGTTGGCCAGGAGCGGCACTTAGGATGAATGTCACATCTGGGGCTTATCCTGGAATGGTCAGAGCCACAAAGGTCCTACTGTTTGTGCTGGGCTATGGGGGGATTTGGATCATTCTGTCTACTTCCAAAGATGCACTTGGCTTTGACTTGGAAAGGCATGGAGTTTGATGGGCTCTCCCTTGCCACTGCTTGCAATGCTATCTCAGAGCCAGAGCTGCAAGGAGGAATTTTTGTCCCCAGGGCAAGGGGAAGGGGTCAGGACGAGGAACTCACCTGGATCATGGCCTCCGGAGGTAAAGCACTCTCCTCCCCCGACACACACTCGTTTCTTTGTTTCTGGAGGGCTGGATGATGCTGAGTAGTAAGGGGAAGGGAACCATCATGGAGGATACAGCAAGAAGAAGAAGCGGGGCCCTGTGATGGTGATGCAGATGCAAGCCCCCTTTGCATGTCAGTACTCGGAGCCAGCATCCCCTTTACCCTTTCTTGGTGCAGCTGTCAAAGCCCCCAGATTCTGTTGTTTTCTACTTAGGGATTTTTAGTCTTAGGGTCAGAGGTTAAACGTAATTAGAAAAATGCAGACTCATTTACCATGCAATCCGACGAGGAGCATGGCTGGGGACCAGGCAGCCATTCCATCCATACTAATCCTCTGGATTCTCAGTGTGTACGATTCCTTGTGAAAGCCCTGCCAGCCTCTTGCTAGCTCATCCTCATCGTCTTCTTTTGAGGCACATGGGAAGATGGCCTTCACCTCAGAAGGTTTTAGCTGAAAGGCCTAGCAGTAATCCTCTGGGTTATAGGGAGGGAGGAAGTGGCTTCCCCAGAGCCAAGGAACTCATAAGAATTAGAGCCGAGATTTGAACCCAGGGCTCCTGACTCCTAAACCAGGATTTTCCAGCTACACTAGTCCCAAAAATGGGAGGTCATCTTTGGTCCTTCTTTACTCGCTTTGGTGCCCATTCATTGTCAAGCATGGTTGATTCCACCCAGCAGGCTAACCCTGCAGTTAAGGTCCTCATCCCTTCTACCCCCAACAATTCCTTCAGGACAATGTCTGAAGAGCTCTTTGGCCAGGGAGGAGAGCAACAATGCAGAGGACAGCCTGTTGGGGTGGGAATTACAGTGCTGACCCCAGGTATATTCATTCCAGGAGAAATGGAATCTTGTTTCTCGGAGAGGCCAATCTGAGGCCTTTCGGAAGAGGGGAATACGGTCCTCGGGAGAAAGATGCTGCATCGATTGGATCCTGGCGGTGGAAGCCTGGGAACAGTGGGAGATCAGAGCTATTCCATGAGTCTGGGGAAGAGGGAACTTCCATACCCTAGGGAAAAGCCCTGGTCTCTCCTGCCTAGTTATGCCTTTGCATAGAGGGGACACAATTGGACCAGATTTGATTGGAGGCTCCTTCCATAGGCATGCTATGACTATTCCTACTGATCCCTATCTCTGGAGCTGAATGCCTTGGCTTTTCAGAAACCTAGGCAGAGCAGGGCATGGTCTCTCCAGCCTTCTGTCCCAAGAGCTTCAACCCCTTCCCAACCCCTACCTATTGGCAGCAAAGCATCCTGGGGTTGGCTCTTTCTTGCCTCCTGGAGATCTTGCTCTCTTGCTTCTGGCCTGAGTTCCCACCTCACAATGGGGCATTAACTCTTAACAGAAACTCTATCTATAGCCCAGAGCCATAATAGCTTCAGAAACATTATGTTTTATAGACTTGCCACTTTTCCAGGTTGTTTTCTGTGGACGGCAGGGATAACTGCTGCTGGACGGGTTATGTTGCCTTGGGGACACATCTTTGAGGGCCAGAACTTCACTCTTGGCTCTTCTGCTCCAGGGTGGCATCTACTGAGCCTGTAAGTGGCATTTGGTGTCAGGAAAAGATCAATGGCAGCAGCAATAGTAGCAGCAGCAGCAGAAGCAGCACCATCACTCTGAAATCAAACACGTGGCCAGCCTGCTGTAATGGACTAGGGGCTGTGGTTAATATTTCATTGAATGATTAGGGAATAAATTGAATTAGATGTGGGGCTGAGGACATCCTATAACAGATTTACAGCTGGAAGGGACCCTAGAGGGCATAAAATTCAAACCTCTTTGTTTTACAGAAGAGGAAACTGAGGCTTAGAGGTATTAAGTGACTTGCCCAGGGTCACACTGATAATAAGAGGCTGAGCTGAGATTGAACCTGGGTCCTCTGACACTATTTCCAATATGTTTTTTCCCACTGCACCATGCTTTAAGCCTTTACTGGCAGGCAGGTGACCAACACACATTTATTAAGCACCTACTGGATGCTAGGCACTGTTCTAGGGATACAAAGAAAGGCATACATACAAGATATATACAGTGTACAAGCCACTACTGAGACCCCAATTTGGCCTCTTCTGACATGGGGTTCTTCTATGAAGTTCCTACTACCATTAAAAATAAATCTGACCCTCAGCTTCTTCCCCCTACTGCTCCTGGCTCTGCCTCCCGAGGCCAGACAGAGTGGCTCTCCTTCTTTCTCCATGAGACAGGTCTGCAAATATGTCCTTTCCTACCTGGCTAAACACCATCTCTGGCTCCTCCCAGGCCCTTTCCCCTCCTAGTTACTTCCTCTGTGGGCCCCTCCCTTCACCGGCATCCTCCTGAACTGTGGCCTCAGATCTGCCCCAATACTACAGCTGAGGTGTCACCAGGGCAGAGTGCAGGATTGCTGTTGTCTCCTTATCCCAGCCTATGAAGTCTCCCCAAATGAGGCCCCGAAGGAAGGGGTCAGGTCTGGACATTGGGCAGCTGAGCTCTCCTCTTCCGTTGTACTCTCGGAGAGACAGCTCAAGCACTTTGCTTCTCCCTCTTATCTTACAGTTTTACTTTCCTTTAGTGACTTCTTTCAAAGTGAACATGCAGCCAGAAAACTTGTGACTGTGTCTTCTCACCTGTATACATTCTCTGCACCAACTCACACCACCATGTCAAGGGTTCCGTTGAAAGTATGCTGGACTTGGAGTCAGGAAACCTGGGTTCAAATCCTGGTTATGTCACTTACCTGCCTGTGATCCTAGGCCAGTCCTTTCCAACTCTTCCATTGGGTTGGAAGACCCATCCTTTCATTTGTCTTCTTATCTGTAAAATGTGGTGATCAGACTAAATGGGGATGTTGGGTGAGAACTATGGGGCTATAGAGAGAGGTTCAGGGTCATAGGACTCAGGTAAGAGTCACCTCAGGTAAAAGTAACCTTTGCCAAGTTACTTGTGTTCCCTTGAAGGAATCAAATATACTTCCCAAGCCTCAGTTTCCTCATCTGTAAAATGGGGGGTTAGACTAGATGACCACAAGGGGTGCTTTCAGTCTTAAATCTTTTTTTCCTATGACTAGATGACCAATATGCATGGTCACTCTTGGCTCTAATTTCTATCATTTGTAAAGCGTAGTTCACAATACTTCAGCTGTTTATTTCATAGGATGGGCATAAGGAAAGTCCTTAGGGAAACTCAGGATGCTAAGAAGATGTGAGTTATAAATGTTACCCAGTCGTCTGGGTGGTGCAGCAGACAGCGAGCTGGGCCTGGAGTCAGGAAGCCCAGATTTCAGGTCTACCTTAGGCATTTACTAGCTGTGTGACCTTGGGCAAGTCTCCTCTTCTGAGACTCAGTTTCCCCATACTCAAAAAAAGGGATAATAATAGCACAGATAGTTGTGAGGATCAAAAGAGATTTTTTATATATATATATATATGTATATATACACACACACACACACACACATATATATAAATATATATATATATATACACACATATATATAGTGTTTGCAAATCTTCAAGTACCATGTAAATGCCCATTTTGATTATTACATGATGCCTCCCTGGCTCTGAACCCTCTCATAGCTCTGCTAATCACCAGGCTACTGCTGGACCAGACCAGCTGCTGGAAGGGACTAAGGTTAATGAGCACTGTGGAATCATGTGGTTTCTGTGGTCAGAAATTTACTTCAGTTAAATTCAGTTGACCATTCCTGAATTTTAAGCACTATTATATGCCTAGAAATGGGCAGCTAGGTGGTCCAATGGATAGAGCCCTGGGCTTGGAGTCAGAAAGACTCATCCTTCTGAGTTCGAATCTGGCCTCAGACGCTTACTAGCTCTGTGACTCTGGGTAAGTCACTTAGCCCAGTTTGCCTCAGTTTCCTCATCTGTCAAATGAGATGGAGAAGGAAATGAAAATAGTATCTCTGCCAAGAAAACCCCAAATGGAGTCACAAAGAGTCATACATGACTGAAAAATGACTGAACCACACATGCCTGGAAATACGCTTGGGGGTGGGGTTATAGAGATAAATATGAAACTGTCTCTCCAGGATGTTATATTTTATTCTACTGGGAAAAACAACACACATACTGGGGGCACAGAATGGAGACCTCAGCAGTGCAGGAGTTCATGAAAGAACTGGGGAGTCACTGTGGCCTCCAGGTGGAAACGACATGACCAGCGGACGATTTCCACCCATCCAGCCGCCTCAGCTTGCTAGGATGGTCAGTGTTTGGGGCTCAGCCTGGACTCTGCTTGCAGTGTGTCTGTCTGAAACTCAGCAGAATCACTCAGCAGACATTTAAAGAAGCACTTATTAAACTCCTACTGGGTGCCGGGCACTACACTAGGAACTGCGGAGGCAAAGACACAAACATCACAATGCCTACTGGGAAGGATATGACATTCTTCTGGGGACTGTTTCTGAGACTCTGGGTGACCACTCCTTTTAATGATCACAGGATTACAGGGTTAAAAGCAGGACTGAACCGAATTGTTTAACTCTCGTGTTACCTAGGGCAACACTGACTTTCCCAAGCCTGCATAGCAATCAAGGGGCAGAGCAGGGCATAGAACTCAGGTCTCCTGACTCCAAACCCACGACTGTTTTCTTTTCTTTTCTTTTTTTTTTAGGCAATTGGGATTAAGTGACTTGCCCAGGGTCACACAGCTAGTAAGTGTCAAGTGTTTGGTCTGAGGTCGGATTTGAACTCAGGTCTTCCTGACTTCAGGGCCGGTGCTCTATCCACCGCACCACCTAGCTGTCCCACCACGGCTGTTTTCTACAAAGCAGTCTTCTCTCTTTGGGCTGGAAGGGCTACCATGTAGGTGTCCCCTGTCCATCCCAGGGCCAAGAGCTCAGGGTGGAGCTGTCTGGTCATTTTGGGGCCATGGTGTGTGGGTTTCTAGCTTGAGGCTCCTCTGCCATTTTCAAAAACTGTGGAGGCCCAGGAATCCTCGGGGTGGCTTTGTGGTAAGCACCCCCCGGCCCTGGGGGCTGTGATGAGCCTGACTCAGAGAGTCTGTAGGTAGAGCCTGCCCCTTCGTCCCTCCCATCGCCCCCCTCGCTGCTGTGTGGGGGTGGGGAGCACTGCGGGTGGTCAGTGTTGATTGCTGCAACAGTCTTTACCCATGGAATGCCCAGCCTTAACATTCTAAGGAATCCCCTCAGGATGGGCTGCCTGGGTGGGAGGGTGGAGGCTTCCTGTTTCAATATTGCTGTCATTTCCCAGCCTCAGCCTGTCATGATCAGCTTTCTCTGAGTCTACAGAAGGTCGGCAGCCTCTTCCTCCAGGGAGGAATATGATAGCAGCTTCACCAGTTCCTTCAGTGAGATTTGGAGCTTACGAAACACTTTCCCCCACAGGGGCTTGGGGGTGAGGGCACTCAGCAGTGTTGTATGTTTGACTTTTCCCAGGATTATCACCCTCATTTTACCAACAAGGAAACTGAGTCTCAGAGAGGGGAATGAATTTGTCCAAGGTCACGTCACTTGCGTCAGAGCTGGGACAAGTGTCTAAGATTTCTGACTCTGTTGTCTTATGCAGAACCCTCCCCTGGCACTGAGCACTGACCATTGACCATCCCGCTTAGCCCTAAGTTTAGACTGTGTGTGTGTGTCTTTGTGTGTGTATAGTGTATATGTGTGTGGTGTATATACATGTGTGGTGTATGTATGTATGTGTGATGCATACAAGTGTGCGGTGTGTGTATGTGTGTGTGGTGTGTTTGTGTGTGTGGCATGTGTGTATAAGTGTGTGGTGTGTACAAGTATGTGGTGTGTACATGTGTGGTGTGTGTGTATAATGTGTGTATGAATCTGTGGTGTGCATGTGTGTGGTTTGTATATGGTGTGGTGTGTGTATGTGTATGTGTGTGTGGTGTGTGTGGTGTGTGTGTGTGTGTGTGTGTGTGTGTGTGTGATCCTCCCAGCTCTACTGTGAGTTCCTTGAAGGCCAGGGTTGATGCTTTGACATCTAAGCTGCCTTCCATACACATGTCCTCACCGAGGGGAAGCTGGCTTGCTTGCCAGGATATCAGATCAGTAGCTTGGGGCAGCCTCGGAGACCTTGACGTCTGCTCCAGAGTGTGGAAGGGCTTCCCTTTCCTCTTTAACAAAGTCTGCTGGGCCAGGGAGCTAGGGATGTCCTTTCTCACCAGAGGCTCAAACTCCGGACTCTTCCAATTTGGGTTCCGTCTTCAGGGACTCTGGCCCCCAGAGAGAGGCTCTGTATCTCTATGGCCCTTTAACAACATCTTAAGAAGGGAGCAATTCTAGATTCCACCAGTTTACTTTGTTGTTCAGTCATTTCAGCTGTGTTTGGCTCTCCGTGTGACCCCATTTGAGGTTTTTTTGGTGGAGATACTGGAGTGGTTTGCTACTTTCTTCTCCAGCTTACTTTATGTAAGGGGAAACTGATGCAAAGAGGGTTTGGTGACTTGCCCAGGGTCACACAACTAGCAAGTGTCTGAGGCCAGATTTGAACTCAGGGAGATGAGTCTTCTGACTCTAGGGCCCTGCACTCTGTGGCACCACCTAGCTGCCCCAGCAGTTTACTACTTGACTCATTGTTATATTAATTTTTGTCATCCGAAATTCCTGGGTAATACTGAGTTATTACATACTTGGCTATTTCTGCATTAATTACTAAATTGAAACAGGTAAGTGGCATTGTGAATAGAGCACTGGGCCTGGAGTCAGAAAGACCCGAGTTCAAATCCAATCTCAGAAACTTACTAGTTGTGTGAACCTGGACAAGTCACTTAGCCTCTATTTGTCCCCGTTTCCTCATCTGTAAAATGGGCATAGTAATAACACTTGCCTGCCAAGGTTATTGTGAGGATTGAATGAGATAATATTTGCAAAACACTTAGCACATTGCCTGGCACATAGTAAGTACTACATAAATGTTAGCTATAATTCTTACTAATGAATCAATTAAGCATGAAGCTCCTTCCTATTAGTTGATTAAATATTATTTATTTAATAAACTTGAGAAACATTTTCCCCATAAGTACTTGCTCTTCCCTCTCCTTTCAAAACCTTTAAGATTAAATAATTACTAAAATTATTATATGCAATGATAATGATAATAATGATAGCTAGCATTTCTATAGAACATTAAGGTTTGCTAAGTGCCTTACAAATACTATCTCATTTGATTCTTGCAACAACCTTGGAAAGCAGGTACTATTATTATCCTCATTTTACAGTTGAGGAAACTGAGGCAAACAGAGGTTGTGACTGGGTCACACAGCTAGTAAGTCTCTGAGGCTGGATTTGAACTCAGGTCTTCCTGACTCCAAGTCCAGGGCTCTATCCACTGCATCACCTAGCCATCTCTAGGCATTTATTAGCATTTTAGCTTTGAGAAAGATCATAGCTAGAATCAGCTCTAACCATAACTATAGCTGCAGTTTATTTCTTACTTCTCTCAATATAGTTCCAGAGCTTAGTTCACTCAAGATATGAGGGAAATGATTTCTCATGAATTTTCTTTGCTGTGTCACGCCAGAGACTTTCAGTGCTAAGCCTACATGTGCCTGGAAGTGTTCAGGGGAACTCATCTCAGCTACACAGTGCCTCAAGGGGCGTATTCTACCCTCATTATATTCTCCCTCACTGAAAAGTCTGCTGTGCTCATTAAATCCTATTCTCAATTACAGAGTTCTAGGGTGGGGTTAGGGGGAGTGGAGCCAAGATGGTGGAGCGGTAGGAAGAAATTCAGTCGAGCTCCCATCTTCACCTCCTCCAAAAAGATTTAGAAAATGCATCAGACTGCGTCCAGAGGGGAAATCCAGAAAAAGTCGGAGCGAGTCCTTTGTCTGGTACAACTCAGCATAGGGAGACACACAGTCTGAGGAAGAGGTGGGACAAGAGTATGCCAATTGCCAACACTCCAATGCCCAGGGACAAGGTGTGTACGAGGTCAAGAGGAGGTGCCAGACCTAGATTGGGCTCCTTCTAGAACCATATAGGGCCAGCAGTATGCCAACTGGTAGCATTTTTACCCATTATCCCATTCTAAGCAACAGAACCAGGGCAGATAGAGAAGAGTTCTTGTGCACAGGGTAGCACTACTGGTTACGGAAGTCCTGGGAGGTGTGCTGAGAAGGGAGGAAGGTCAAAAGCCAGCAGCTGTGGGATGGCTCAGACCCCAGGCAAAGAACAGTGCCTCACCTAGAACACCTTATCTAGTTTGCAGAGGAATGATCATGGAAAGAATTCTAGACCAAAGGGGAGCCTACATTTGTGCATCACTGACCCAACAGAGCTTTCTAGACAGCTGGCAAGGCTGAGTCCAGCAGTATCTATTCTTGCTCAGACTCAAACTGGGTCGGGAACTTGCAGAACTCAGATTGGGGGTGGGGGCAGCAGTTAGAGTTTCCCTTAGATCACACCACTCTAGGAGTATGGAAAGCCTGCAAGTCCCCAGTCTGTTCAGGATATCCTAAAATTATATAATACTCAAAATCCCTGAGAAAACAGCAACAGGACCAGCCTGGACCCTCCCTCCAGCAGTGTCATATAGCCCACCCCTGATATCAAGTTCAAAGTCAGGAAGCAGGCTGGAGAAATGAGCAAATAAAAGAAGCATCCCATTGTAATGATGGGTTACAGTGACAAGGATGCTGAAGACATCAATGTTGAGGAAAAAATGACTCCAAAATGCCTACAAGCAAAGCCTCAGAGAAAAACTCAGCTTGGGCCCAAACTCAACTAGAATCCATGCAAGAGATGAAGTGATAGTTAACTAAAAGAGTTGAAGATATTTTTGTAAATGGAGTGAGAGTGATTATGGAAAAAATGGAAAAGAAATGAAAGCCATGGAAGAAAGGATTGGAAAGGGAATGAACAGCTTGTGAAAAGAGGCACAAGACCTATAGAAGCAACAAACTCCCTGAAACTTAGGATGGACCAAATGAAAGCCAATGACTTAATGAGGCAACAAGAAATGTTAAAAACAAAATCAAAAGGCTGAAAAACAGAAGAAAATGTAAGATATGTCATAGCAAAAATAACTGACCGGGAAAACAGATTAAGGAGAAAAACTTAAGAATCTCCGACACAAATTTTTGGCATCACTATATTTATACTCTCTACCCACTGTCATTAAAAGCATGGCCAAGCCAAACAGATCCACACAGGGCCATGCCAGAAAATGAACGTGTCATTGGGTACCTCGAGTTTATCACCTCTCTGCCAAGAGGGGGATGGGGGCCATATCACCCCTTCTCTGAAGTCATAGTCATTGCTTTGGTCAGAATTCTTAAGCTTTTCACAGTTGTTTTCCTTTACACCATTGTAGGCATTATAGAAATTATTCGGGTTCTATTCTATTTGCTTTGTATCACTTGACGTAAGTCTCAGGCTTCTCTGAATCGATTCTCTCTTCATTTCTTATGGTACAGTAGTATTCCATTACATTTATATGCCATAATTTGTTTAGCCATTTCCCAATGAATACAACTTCTTTGAACTTTCTTTATTTCCAATATTTGCTATTACAAAAATACTGTCTATAAATGCTTTTGTATATATGGGTCATTTCCCTCTTTCTTTGATCTCTTTTGGTTATATGCTTAATAGTGATGTCACAGGGTCAAAGGGCAGGTAGAATTGAGTGCTTTATTTTAGCATAGTTATAAAATGCTTTTCAGAATGGAAGTACCAACTCACAACTTTATCAAGAGTGGATAACTGTACCCATTTTCCATAGTCTTTCCAATAGTTGTCATTTCCCTTTTTTTTTTGGTCATCTGTCAATATGAAGTGGAAACTCAGATTTTTAAAACATGTGATGCATCATGTTTATTCTCCAATATATCCCCTCTCCCCTTCCAAAAGAGGTATCCCTTATAACAAAGAGTTTAAAAAGTGGTTATACAAACAACACATTAACCAAACCTGACAGTCTACACCCTGTCCCTCATCCATTGTCTTCTACCTGTTTAATGAAGGGAGAAGAGCACATTTTCTCAACTATTAACAACATCTCTCCTGGAAATGGGAGAAAAGAGAATTATCAAGGTTACCTGTTGAATTTCAAACAAAACCAATATTGGAGACCAGGTCCTGAGACCTTAAAGGTGGGATCCTTGGAACAATGGACTATAAAAAGTCCAACCTTAAACCATTGTTCATGAAAAAGAAAAAAAAAATGGAGGCAAAGGGCCTCTTGGGTTTGAACTTGCTGACTCCTGAAGCTCCAGGCTGCAGAAACATTTCAGAAATGTTTCCTAAATATTTACGAGAACCAGGAGGTATTTAGGTAGACTTGTAAATTTTCCCAAGTTGAAGAAATGCTGCACTTCTGGCTTGTTACCCCAACAGGAATTACATACTGCCTTGTAAAAGGAAAGGCCATGAGAGTTCAGGCAGCTGGGGCCATAATTAGGCCAGGCTAGGTCAAGGGCAACACTGGGAAATCTGAAGGGGTCATTCATTCAAAAAAAAAAGCTTCAGGAATCAAGTCATTAAAAAACAAAACAACTTCATGGGAAATTTGGCAAGCGTGAGGTTCCTTAGTACTGATGAATAAGTAGCATGTGAGTGACGTTGAATGTAGAAATTCCTTAATTGCAGTGTGGCTGCTGGACGCCCCCCCCCCCAAATTCCCCCCCCCCCGACACAGTAGCTGGACCCTGGCTTCCTGGGTGGAATTAGCACATCTTCCTCCCCGGGTACTGTTTCTAGCAAGCTTCCTCATACGAAGGCAACAGGGTTTCGTTGACTGATGTTTCCTCACATTGCTTTGTTTTCTAAATGTTCGGTCTGTGGGTATGACAGGTGTAGACTCCCTGATCTTCCCACTGAAGTTGTCCAGCAGAAGCTGACCTTGAGACTATTGGAGATGAGGCAGCAGGGGGTGGGTGCAACCTGGGACAGAACCAGGGCTAGAACGAGCCACAAAGCCTCAGCTGGGATCTTCTAACCTCTGGATGGCAGCTCCCTCACCAATAAAACAGACATGATACTATTTGTACTGCCTACCTCTCGGGACCTCTATGGAGGCAGATAGGTGACACAATCAATCCATAAACACTTATTAAGCACCCACTACTTGCCAGGCACTGTGCTAAGCACTGGGAAGAGAGGATAGAATGCTAGAACTGGAGGCAGGAAGACCTGAGTTCAAATCTAGCCCCCGATGCTCACTAGCTCTGTGACTCTGGGCAAGTTATTTAACTTCTCTGGGCCTCAGTTTCCTTATCTCTAAAATGGGGATAATAACAGCACCCACCTTGTTGTGTTTGTCCTTTGTTCTCAAAGAGGACCTTGACATCAGAGAGATGATGACATGACTTGAAACTGACTTTGATTTGAGTGAGGGAGGGCTGTACAGGTCACCAGCCCCACTCTCTTCTCCAGAGCCATCTGGGTCCAGATCAGGTGGACTGGAGATGGTTCCCAGCACCCTCTTTACTTAGCAGTTGTAAGGATCAGATGAGATAAGATCTGTAAAGTGCTGTATAAATGGTGATTCTTGGGATGACTGTTTGACCACAGCCAGCTTACCTCGGCTCCTAGATCTTCCATTCCAGGTTCCTGGGCAATATTGACTTGACAGCAGCAGCCTTTCCCCAGCTGAGCTCCCTTTCATCCTTGGCCCAGCTGCTTCATCCTTTCTGGAGCTCCTTGGAGTTGTCTTCTGTTCTTTCCCGGCAGGATGTTGGACGTCTTCTGACCTGAGGGCTCCTCTTCTGGTGTCATCTCTTTTATCATTTAATACTGTCTGTGGGGCTTTCTTGGCAAAGATTCTGGAATGGTTTGCCATTTTCTTTCTCCAGTGGATCACCTTTTGTCAGAACTTTCTACTATGACCTGTCCACCTTGAGTAACCTTGCATGGCATAGTTCAGAGTTTCACTGAGCCCCCAAGCTCCTCTGCCATGACAAGGCAGTGATCCAGGAAGGATTTCAGGTATGTAGACATACCACTCCAATGGCGGAAAATGAAGAATTAAGAAGCCTCTTCCTGAGGGTGAAAGAGGAGAGTGTAAACGTTGGCTTGAAGCTTAACATCAAAAAATTAAGACCACAGCATCTGGTCCCATCCCTTTATAGCAAATAGAGGGAGAATAAATGCAAGCAATTCATATTTTCTCTTCTTGGGCTCAAAGATCACTGCAGACAATGACTGCAGCCATGAAATTGAAAGATGCTTGCTCCTTGGAAGGAAAACGATGACAAATCGCACAAGACTGAAAAGCAGAAACATCACCTTGCCAACAGCAGTCTGTATAATCAAAGCTATGGTTTTTCCAGGGGCAATGTATGGCTGTAAGAGTTGGATTATAAAGAAAACTGAGCGCCCATGAAATCAATGCTTTTGAATTGTTCTGGAGAAGCCTTCTGAGAATCCCTTAAGCAGCAAGGAGATGAAGTCAGTCAATACTTAAAGAAATGAATTCAGGCTATTTATTGGAAAAACAAATACTTAAATACTCTGACCACATAATAAAAAAGATGGGACCCATTGGAAAAGACCCTGATGTTGGGAAAGATTGAAGGCAAAAGGAGAAGGGGAAGGCAGAGGATGAGATGGTTAGATAGTGCCATGGAAACAGTGAACATGAGCTTGGACAGACTATGAGAGATAGTGGAGGGTAGAAGCACCTTATGTGCTATGGTCCATGGGCTCACAAAGAGTCGGAAATGACTAAACAACTGAATAACAAATTATGATTACTGATTAATTGACAAGTGTCTATTCAGTGCTTACTCTGTGCCGGGCACTCTGAGGGTCCCATAAATTAAGATGATGGATGGAAAGTAAGAGGCAGTATGGTATAGTGGCTAGAGTACTGGGCTTAGAGCCAGGAAGCCTTGGTTTTGAGCCCTGCCTCAGACACTTACCAGCTGTGGGACCTGGGCAAGTCACTCACCTCCCTTGAGTCTCAGTTTCCTTATCTGCAGGATGAGGGGGTTAGAATCATGTTTAATGGAAAGACAGGAGGTTGGTCCTCCCCTCAATAAGTATGGAAGAGGTGCTACTGGCCTTTGCACCATGCACACGGAGAAGTTATTGCCACCTCTTCTGTGGCTTTTTTTTTCATTTTTAGAAGCAATGTGAAGCAATGTTGTTGTACTGGATGATGTGATGAACCTGGAGACAAGAAGGCCTGGATTCCAATTCTTCCTCTGATGATAGACTGACCCTCCCAAGTCACTTAACTAGAAAGCCTCCATTTCTTCATTGATACCATTGTGATGAAAAGCCTCCGTGGCAGTCTTTCCACTCAGGAAACCATTTTGAATCGTCAAAGCATGAGGCTCTTCCATCCAAATCAAAATGCGCTGCTGGCCACCAAGGTGACCAGAATGCTGTAGGCCTTGAGACCAGAATGGACAAGGCAAAAGGAGCTGGGGAGAAGGATGACTTATACGTATGTGTGTGTGTGTATCTATATCTACATATGAGGTCCTGTATGTGTTGTGGAGGGGGTGGAGAAGGCTGACCTGAAAGAAGGGGGAGGATTGAGCCAGGGGATAGTAGGGGGAGGGCATTGCAGGGCTGGATAACAGTGGCAGGGAAGGAGAGAGGCATCACCCACATCGTGAATGAACTGTGCCTCCCACAGCCACCCCCGGCTCTGCCAGTCTCTCCCACCTGCCCTTCTGGACTGACCTGCACCTTGCATGGGGAGGGGAGGTGGAGGTTAGACTGGATGTGATTCCTCCCCTCTGGGATCAGGGTCCAACACCAGCCAGGGGAGGGCAAACTCTCGCTTGTCCTTGTACTCCTGAGCCAAAGACTCAGCTCACTCAGTCGACCAACCAGCCCATTCTCTTTCAATCACAAAGCTCTTGTCCTAAGGCATTATACCAAGATCTGGGGATGCAAAGGAAAGGCAACAATGCTAGCCTCTCTCTCAAGGAGCTCAAATTCTAACAAAGGAAACATGCACACACATGTAACATATATACAGGCACATACACACATGTATAGATATATGTGTATGCACACGTGTATACACGTGTGTGTTTTCACAAATTAATGTACCCAGAAAAGACTCAGATCTGGCTCCTTAAAGTAGTCATAGAACTTCCCTGCATAGTCCTATTGCATACAATGTTGACCTCTCCAGCCTTCTTCCTTCTTATCCACCCATCCTCCCCTCCCAATATACAGACATGCTCTGGGATCCAGTGACCCTGGCCTCCCCGTCCATCTCTTGGCTCTGAGCATTTTCTCTGGTGGCCCCCATGCCTGGCAGACCCTCCCTCCTCATCTCCACCTCCTGGATTCTCTGGTTTCCTTGAGGTCCCAGCTCAAGTTGCACTTTCTATAGGAAGCCTTTTCAGATCCCCCTGTCGATTGTTCCACTCAGTGCTGTGTGTAGGTTGTTTTGACCTGTTGTTTGCATGTTGTGTCCTGCATTAGGTTGGGAGCTCCTGGAGAACCTTTCTTTCTATCCCCAGCACGTATATATGTGGTCTCCATTCCCACCCTCCCACACCCTATTGCTAGATTCAGAATGACATTGACAAGCTGGGCAGTGCCAGTCCTGGCTCTGGGGCAGACAAGCAGACCCTATGGGGCCCAATTCTGGCTCTGATGAGCCCTGTGACTGTGGGGAATTCATTCAAACTTCTTTGAACCTCAGTTTCCACAAGTACCAGGCGGGGGCTGGTTAACAATCCTAACACCACAGCCATCACAGGAGCATGGGGGGGGGGAGGCATTAACACCTGAGTGACCGTGGCTTTTCCACGTCCCCTTTCTGGGCCTCCACAAATTCATTCCAGCAGCAGCTCACATTTGTTGAGGTGCTGTAAGGTTCACAAAGTACTCTCCCCACCGTTACTCTTGAAGGTGTGTCAGTCTTTAAGATCCCCTCCCCTCCCCCCTTCTCCATAGGTATATGATGAGGACATGTAATTGCTGGGAACCAATATGAACCCGTCCATCAACCAACCTTCAGAAGTCCACAGAGACGACAACACGAGCAGGGGAAAGGAATTGGATCTGCCTTGGTGATGTAGCTTAGAATGAGGGCCCTTGCTAATTCCATTAGCAGGCAGAGTTAATCACATCCTGCCTGGAGACCACTATGAGCTCAAATGCCTTGCCTTATGTGACCTGGAAGCTGGACAGAGGCAAGCGTGGGAAGTGAACCCAGGCAATCGAAGTCTTTACAGGCCACCTCTATCCTTCGGCAGGAAGTGGCCCCACCTGCCTTTAACTTGGTCTGTGATGCCGGAGGAAACTGAAGTGTGGGCGGGTGGAGAAATGAGAATCTCCAGACCAGGCTCAAAGGCCCATTTCTGAGCTCAGATTGCCTGTGGAACCCTGGGGAAGGCTGAGACTTTCTGTCCCTGGGAGGATATTGCCTTCTGCCCTTGGATTTTATAACAAACTTGATCCTCCATGTCAGAATGAGCAAAAATACATGGGTATCCCCAAGGGAATGGGTGAAGCTGGATTGCAGACTCCCCTTCATTCACCAGGTTTGATGACTGTCCCATGGATACTGACGCTGGTAGGAGGTATGTTTGCCTATTGGGAAGGAAGGTTCTGGCTGTGGTTTAGTGGTAATGCCAACACCATGCTTGTTCATGGGGTTTGAATTTCCTGTTTCATAATTGGACCCTGTCTTCAAGTGGGAATGGACCTCATAAAAAGAATAAATGGAGGAGAAATATAGGATGATGTCTTGGGGGGATAGTGGGGCCTGGTGAATTATCCATATATCTATCTGTCTGTCTATCTATCTATCTATCTATCTATCTATCTATCTATCTATCTATCTATCTATCT
>NW_020950758.1:7341697-7448010 GCF_900497805.2 Vombatus ursinus | reverse complement strand
TCTATCTATCTATCTATCTATCTATCTATCTATCTATCTATCTATCTGTCTGTCTGTCTGTCTATCTATCTATTTGTCTGTCTGTCTGTTTCTCTCTCTGTCTATCTCTCTATCTGCCTATCTATTTTGATAAGGGATACTAGCATATTTTGGAAGACAGCATAGAAGGAACCAGAAGATAAGAAAAGGTTGATGATTCAAGAGAAGGACATATTATGGGACCTTGGCAAGTCCCCAGATAGGTCGACATAAGCAGGAGAAAGAGACTGGATCTGTCCTGGTAACTGGGCTAAGAAAGGAACTCATGCCAACTCCATTAGTGGGTAGTACCATACACTCTAAAGTGGCCTGAGGCAGAAATAGCATCTTTAAATGTATATATATATAAAATACATATATATTCTTAAAAAGAAAAGAATGTTTTATACATATATATATGTATGTATGTATAAAACATTCTTTTCTTTTTAAAGTTTGAGTTCCAAATTCTCTCCATCACTCCCACTCCTCCTCCACCCACTGAGAAGGTAAACAATATGATATCAATTACACATGTGAAATCATGCAAAACATATTTCCATATTAGCTGTATCACAAAAAAGCAAGAAAAATCAAGTGAGAAAATTTGGCTTCGATCTGCCCTCAGAGTTCACCAGTTCTCTCTTTGGAAGCAGATTGGATCATTGCATTGATCAGAGTAGCCAAGTCTTTCACAGTTGATCATCATTACAGCATTGCTGTTACTAGGCACAAAAATCTCCCATTTGCACTTCACTTTGCATCAGTTCATATAGATCTTGTCAGGTTTTTCTGAAACCGCCCAACTTGTCATTTCTTATAGCACAATAGTGCTCTATCACATTCACATACCATAGCTTGTTCAGCCATTCCCCGACTAATGGACATCCCCTAAATTTCCAATTCTTTGCCAGCACAAAAAGAGATGCTGTAAGTATTTTTGTACATGTGGGTCCTTTTCCTTTTCTTTGATCTCTTTGGGGTGTAGACACAGTGGCGATAGTTCTGGGTCAAAGGGTAGGCACAATTTTGTAGCCCTTTGGGCATATAAAATTTCCAAATTGCTCTCCAGAATGATTGGACCACTTCACAACTCCACCAACAATGTCTATTTTCCCTCATCCCCTCAGAAATGTCTTTTAAAGCAAAAGTATACAAGGATACACACACATATATGTGTATGTGTGTTTATAATAAGCCCCTCTCCAGGCCATTAATCCCTTGGGCTACCAACAATGCCATCCTTGTCATTGCTGTTGATACTGATATTGTGGCTTCAAAGTATAAAGCCTGGGAATGAATGAATGAATGAATGAATGAATGAGAGAAACATTTCTTAAGTGCTTACCCTGTGTTAAGTACCTAACCTGGAAAATTGGCCTAGATATCTCTCTTTGTCTCTCCCTGTCTCTCTGACTCTCTGTCTCTGTCTCTGCCTCTGCCTCTCTCTGTCTCCCCCCCCCCACCATAGGGATAATTAATGATGAAGACACTACACAGTTTTATGTATTATATTTGCACATTTGCACGTATGTATACATGCACATGTGTGTATATATCTGGATGTATATAAATGGACGTTAATAGACACATACGCATCATATACTTATTTTCTGCTCTCGTGTCTCAGCCCCCTGTACTCTGATTTAATTTTACATGTGCACATATAATTATATAACTTCATAACTATATATAATTCTATAATGGCACATGCATATACATACATAATATCTATATCATATATGTGCGTGTGTGATCCGCTCCAAATGTTCTCAAGGACTATGTGTGCCCGACCTGTGGTAGAATGTTCCAAGCTCGTACTGGTCTGATCGTCCACAGTCGGACAAACTGAAACTTGACTCTGCTGCGGTGATGTCATTTTGGCTTTCTTGGAGAGCGAAGGACCACAACCAGCCAATGTGCCTGGGTCGTATGTGTGTATACATCGTTGTAGCTCAATCATTTGCAGTTGTGGCTGAACTCTTCTTGATCCCATTTGGGGTTTTCTTGACAAAGATACTGTCATTTCCTTCTGCAGCTCATTTTACAGATGAGGAAACGGAGGCCAACAGGGTTAAAATGACTTGCCCAGGGTCACACAGCTAGTAAGAATCTGAGGCCAGATTTGATTTCAGGAAGATGAGTTTTCCAGACTTGAGGCATGGCACTCTAGCCACTGTGCTACCTAGCTACTTGTGTATACACATACGCACATACGTGTTTACATGTGTGCCTGCATGCACACACACGTGTGTGTCCCCCTTCATTAGTTAGACCTACACAGTCTCTGCCTTTCTGGCTCATGCTTTCCTATGGCACCCAGAGAGAGAAGATTGTAGTTCACCCAGATATTGGCCACCATGCCCTGAGCCAGGAGAGGGGCAATACCTCTCCATCCTCTCTTACCTGGCTCTGAGAAATTGATCTGGTCGTGTTTGTTTCCATTCTGTTTCATTTGTCTTTGGTTTCAGGTGCTGCTGGTGATAGGACGCAGGGTTTGAAGCACGCAGACCTTGGAGCCAGAAATGATGGTGAGATGAGTGCCACCAGCTCTGCGAGGGAGAAACCTTGAAAAGCCAGGGTGGTGGCACTTGACTCCAAGGGGAACTTTAGACTGGAAACTGGGGCTACGTCATATAGGAAGTGAGCTAAGCTGTGACCCTAACGCAGCCTCCCCCTTTCCCCAAAGTCTGAAGTGGTACAATGTGGGGGCGAGGGTTATTAAGCCCTATGTGTTGGGAGAGTAAGTTTGTAAATATTCCTTTGAAGAGCTAATCCAACTGTGAGTGGTTAAATGGAACTGGGGTGCAGGGGATCACCTCCCTACACTTGAGGAAATGCCATTGGTGGGGACTGGATCCATTGATAGAAGGCCCAGCCTCCTTGAAGGCACCAGAGAACCCTGGAGCATTGGATGGAAAGAAGACACGTGGTCTTCAGATGATGGGGTCGGAGCAGTTAGTGTTACGCACACATGTTGCACAGATATATTCACATAGTTATTTTTGCCCGTTAATGCTCACATCTTCTCCTTCTGGAAAAATAGCTCTGAAGCTTCCCTTGGCTCTGTGACCCTCATGTTTCCTTGAATTTCCCTCTTCCTCACCACAGACCAGTCCTGAAAGCGTTGTCTCCATCCCCTGCCCTGGTTTCCTCACCACCTCTTACTTCTCCCCTCTCTGCCACCTAGCTTAATAATATTAACAGAAGCTCCCATTCCTGTAATGGTCTGAGGTTTTCCAAGCTTTTTAGACATACTTTCTCATCTGAGTCATGCCACACTCTGGCGAGGCATTTGATATTTATTATTTTTGTTTCCACTTTACAGGTGAGGGAACTGAGTCTCGGAGAGGTAAAATAACTTCCCAAAGGTCATGCTCTGAGAAGGCAGAGCATCCCAGACCTTCTGATTCCAGCACTACATGCAGTCCACCATGATGGCAGTCATGGTTTCCATCCCAACCACCCAACTCGAGCTGTTCTCTCCAACCACAGTCATGGATTATTTCTTCACTGCTACAGTCTTACTCCTCATCCTCTCTGACTTTAATAATTTTTTTTTTATTTACATCTTTCCCCAAATGTAAAACATCTATCTTCTTTCCCTCCCTCCTCCCCAAATAGAACCAAAAAACTCATAAGAAATATACATAGCCACACAAACACATTCCTGTATTGGACATGCCTACACACACACACACACACACACACACACACACACACACTCACACACACTTGTGCACGTATCCTTGCACAGATGCAGGCACAGACATATATAAACTGGTGTGCATGCACTCACACAGAATCTGTTCCCTAAGTATGTAAGTACTCTGTCAGGAGGTAAGTAGTACGCTTCATCACGAGTCTTTTGGAGATGGTGGTTAGCCATTGCATTGATCAATAGCGACTGGTGGTGCAGTAGGGAGAGTATTGGCCTTGGAATCAGGAAGGCCTGAGTTCAAATCTGGCCTCAGGCAATTGCTAGCTGTGTGACCCTGAGCAAGTCACCTAACTTAACATAGGCATCAGTTTCTCCAACTGTTAAACAGGTATAATAACATCACCTGTCTCTCTGAGTTGTTATTAGGATCAAGTGATGATTGTAAAGTGCTTTGCAAACATCACAGGGTTGCGTAAATGCTCACCGCTGTTGTTTATATTGATCGGAATTCTTAAGTCTTTTGAAGATTTTTGTCTTCATAATGTTATTGTCATTGAACCTCCCGATTCCATTCACTTCACTCTGTTCACAGACCTCTCCCCAGGTCTATCAGAAACCATCCTCTTCAGAGTTTTTGAGAGCGCAGTAGTATCTCACTGTATCCATATTCTAGAACTTTCTCAGCCAGAGTCCAATAGATGGCACCCCATCTGCTTCCAAGTCCTGATCACCACAAAAAGAGCTTCTACAGACACTTGTGCACATATGGGTCCCCTTTCTCTTTCTTTGATCTCTTTGGAACACAGACCTTGTCTAAACTCTGCACCTTTTGACTTCACTGACCATCTCATCCCTCCTGGATATTTCCTCCTCTTTGGCTTTCTGGATTTTCTTTGTTTGAGCCCTTCTCCCAGGCTCCTTTACTGGGTTGTCTTCTGCCTCTACACCCTTAAGCACAGATGTTCTTGAGCATTCTGTCCCGGGCCCCTTTTCTTTTCTTTTTCTTCTAAATTAATTTATTTGTTTTTAGTTTTCAACATCCACTTCCACAAGATTTTGAGTTCCAAATTTTCTACCCATCTCTCCCCTCCCCCCACTCTAAGATGGCATGCATTCTTAATACCCCTTCCCCCAATCTGCCCTCCCTTCTGTCACCGCCCCTTCTCCTATCCCCTTCCCCTTCTGTTTTCTTCTCTCCCCGTGTTTGCTCCTAGGTAACTGCATCAGTTCTCATCTCTGCTCAAAACTCTCTCTCTTTCAGTCCTAATCTCTCTCCTGATTCTCATTTGTGAATTTCCACTTGCCTGATGAAGGCATTTGTCTGCCTCTGAGCTGTCACCCTGGCTTGTCTCCCATGTCCAGGATATGCTTTCTGGCTCCTGTCTCTTGAAATCTTTGTCTTCTTCCAAGGCCACATCTGGGACTGCCTCTACCAGGAGGCTCTCTGTGATCACCCCAGTGGAAAGTGGCCTCTGCCTCTCCACATTTTCCTCAGATATTTTGTCTAGATCTCCCCTTTCCCTGCGACATCCTGTCTTGTATTTGTGTATGTCCTTCATTGCTACCCTTTGACTGTAAGCTTCCTGAGGACAGGGCTTTTCCAGTCTTTATTCATGTTACTGCCTTCCACGAATTTTCTATTAAAGCCAAAGAAGTTCCTCAAATAGAGCATTGTTTCTTTGGATATATTTGGTATGAACTTCCTCTTTCTTTGTTTACCTCATATCCCTCAGAAGAATGCAGGATACTCAAAGGCAGGGACGGGTTCCTTGTCTTCGTAATCCTAGTGTTTAGTGAAATCCAGTTCCTGGCACACATTAGGTACTCAATAGATATTTGGTGAATTTGATTGATTTGAGGGCAGAGATTGTGTCATTTTTCATTCATGTTCTCCCAAGTGCCGGTGACAGAGTCTTGCATGTGGCAAATATTTGTTGGACTGGGTTGAGTTTGACAGAAATTCTCCTAATTAGACTGCAATGCACTATCCGTGATGACCTGAACACATGAAGTGGGACAAGGGAGCACTGGAAAGGACAGTTAGGACTAGAAATGGAGGTAAATTGGTCATGCACTGACAACTGGGGCTAGCAGACAGACAGGGTGAGTGTGGCCCTGCTGTGCCTTCCTCATCCTATGAGAAACAGAAGAAAGATATCCAGGCACTGGATGGGCCCTCGGTGGATGATTTATTGGAGGGTATGGACGTGGGTGGCACCGGATGAGACAGTATGGGCAATATGGACTGATGAGGGATCGCCCAGAGAGATGAGAACACTGATCCACAGAAGCATCAAATTAGTCAGGTCTCCCCACTAGACTTGAAGCTTCCTAAGGGCAGGGACCTTGGACTTCCCTCCTCTGGCATCCACTCCAGTGCTTAGCCACTCTGTGAATGTCTGCTCAGTAAGAAGGGTGCCTCTGGCTGGGGGCTGGCCCACACTGCCATTCTGAGTCTGACCAGTGTTAGACCCAATCCCCAGCTACCTGAGGAGTGAGAAAGAAACAAATAGCCAGTATTCTGGAGCAGTGTGCATTTTTCCAGCGGATCAGCATGGTGCTATTTAGCCCAGATGTTTCTGTAACTGTGATATGCTGGGAAAGTTCTCAGTGTCCTGACTTCAATGGGACTCAGTCTCACACTTCCACCTGTGTGGTGTGGTGGTCTCGTCTCAACACACCAGAGCAGTAATGGAAACCAGGTGGCTGCATGGGACAGGCTCCAAAGAGGCACTGTGTGCCCTCCTACCCTGGCCAGTGACGCCTCCCTGGCTCTGCACCTCTCTGGAGGCGCTCCCCTTTGTTTCTGAGAGCCTCTTTGGGAACGAGTAAGCTGACTGGTTTCCTGTCCTAATGCCAAGTGTGGAAATTTAGCTTGATTTCTCTTCTGCTTTTCTAACCCAGTAACAAAGACAATGCCAGCATATAGTAGGCACTAAATACATGCTTACTGCTTCAATGGCTTTTCTGAGGTTTTCGGCTTTACAAAGCACTTTTCTCACCGCGCTCCTGTGAGGCTGGTGGTACAGCTATTTATCATACCTACTGTATGAACGAGGAAACAATACGAGAAACACGGAGGTAGGATGACCCTTGGGATTTCTTATACGTGTCTCTTTAGTAGCTCTTTAACATGGTCAGCAGGTAGAACTGAAACCCAGATTCCCCAGGGTTTAGGGAGGAGTGTGGAATGGATCAGAAGCATCAGATAAGTGGCCGACATCATCTTAGCTCAATAGAGGGGAAAGAGCCTGGACTTGGAGTCGGAGGACTGAGGCGGCAACCCAGCTCGGCCACTCACTGGATGTGAGATTTCAGCAAATCTCTTACTTTATCTGAGCCTCAGTCTCCTCATCTATAAAATGGGAACCATAATTCTATGCCACTTATGATATCTACAGACTTCTGACAAGTGTGGTAGGAGAAGAGGGGTGGAGCCTAACAGTTGGGAATGACCTTATAAACCTTAAAGTGCTGTAGAAATGTGAGTAATGAATAACATACCTTCTGAAGCTCAGTTTCCTCATCTGTAATGGCCATCAATCTGGCCTTGGAGTTTGGGTAACTCCTCTCTTTGCCTTGCTGTGTGACTCTGAGGAAATTTCCTTATCTCTTGATGCTCTGGCAATTCTATTAGTCTAAATCAATAGGGGCAGCTAGGTGGTGCAGTGGATAGAAGACCAGGCCTGGAGCCTTCCTGAGTTCAAATCCGGCCTTAGATACTTCCTAACTGCGTGACCGTGGGCAAGTCACTTTATTCTCTTTACCTCAGTTTCCCCATTTTAAAAATGATCTGGAGAAGGAAATGGCAAATGGCTTAGTATCTCTGCCAAGAAAACCCCAAATGGGCTCACAAAGAGTCAGATGTGACTGAAATGACCGAACAGCAACAAATCAATAGTAGGTGAGTTAACAATGTGCCACGGTGGAAAGTTTGCACATGCAACTTTCTAAGACTATAAAATGCAATGAAGATGTCAACTCGTATTGGGAGAAGGCATTTCCTTATCTGGGAGCAAGGGAACAAGCATCTACTAATCACCTACTGTGTGCCAGACCTGTGCTAAGCACTCCACAAGTATTATCTCATTTGATCCTCAGAACAAGCCTGGGAGCTAAGTGCTATTTTTACCCCCATTTTACAATGGATGAAACTGAGGTTAAGTCACTCCCTCAGGGTCACACAGCTACTAAGTGTTGTCTGAGGCCAGATTTGAACTCAGGTCTTTTTGACTCCAGGCTACACCAGTGAAATCACAGGTCCAGTCCAAGTCCGTATGAAATCATGGGCACAGAGCCTATCACTCAGACCTCCCCTCCCCCACAAAGTACCTGTCACTTAGGTTGGTTTGTTTTTAAAGGAAAGCCGCGGAGGAAACCCTAAGGCTCCATGGAAATGGGAGCCATGGTTATCATGGTCATTGTCACTATCATCATCATATCATTTACTAAGTGCCTGGAGCATCTCTCTGACCCTCAGGATCTATTCCTGCCCAGGACATTGGGCTTTATTTAGAACATAATCTCTGCACTTGACTGGGGAGCACAATGCCCTCAGAAGCTTTTGTTCTGTTTTGTTTTGGTCTCTGACGGTCACAGACTGGGGAAGGGCTAGGCATTGAATGGAAGACCTCTGTGCGGCTTGATTAAAAGCAAGAAGCAAAAATGGATGAAAGTGGACAGCTTTATGGTATCGATTGTCTTCTCCTGGGTAAGTGACTGCCTAAGGCCTGATGGGTGCATTTGCAGTGACCCCAGCCATGCTGGAGACCAATTACCAGGAAGCCGAAGGGCAAGAGAGGAAACCTAGGGCATCTCTGAATCTGAGCTCAGAGACCTCAGAGATATCAAGGCCACCCCATATCTGAAAAAGGATCCCTGCTACATCATCCCTGAAGAGTGGACATCCAGCTTGAAAACCTCAAAGACTGGGGAGCTCAGCACCTGACAGGTGGTCCTACCTTGGGATGGTGCTCTGTGCTGTCAACATTTTCTTTGTAGCCAGAACCTGCCTTTCATAATGAAGTGTTCTTCATACAGTCCTCTGGAGCCAAGAAATGAATTCTATCTTCTTTTCTATTTGACTCACCACCTTTCAAATTCTTGAAGACGCTGATGCTGGTGTCAGAAGACGAGTTCAAATCCCCTTTCTGATGCTCGTGACCTTGGGCAGATTATCCCACCTCCCTGAGCCTCGGTTTTCTCATTGCTGTAAAATGAAGGGGTGGTCTAGGTGCCCATTGAGGTCCTTTCCAGCTCTGGTTTTATGAGTCCATGATCAACCATCTCCTGTCCTTTCCATTGTCCCTGGATCATGTTCAGTCACTTTAGGGAGCTGATGCCCCCTGTGAACTCGAGATTTTGGTGTTTAGACAGGTCAGCTCCAGAAAGAATCAATCCCATTACAGCAAAAACACTTTGGGCTTGGTCTGTAGCCGAATGATTCCCCACAATGATCATTGAGAGTAAATTCTAGAACTTCAGATAGATTTGGAGAGTCCCCAGGGGGTTGTTGTGATGAGATTGGATGGCACAATATTGGATTTCTTAATATCTATAGTTTGGATTCTAGGGAAACCTCGGGAGTCCCAAGGAGGGGCTAATCTCAGGAGGAGGTGATTTCCCCATTGCTGGAGTTCCTCAAAAGGAAGTTTTAAAGTCTCATCAGGAAACACAGAGCGATCTCCTGTTCAGGTCTAGATGCTATCTGAAATTGCTTTCCACTCAGTGGTTCTGTTCACATGATTTAAATCATGGATTAATGGACTTAAATCAGTGGATTAATACTGGATAATAAACAGGATTTTCATCCCTTGAAAATGAGAGATTTATAAATCTAGGAATCAGATGGTTAGTGAAGGCAACGACTCAGTCTACTGACCTCTGGACTTCAGCAGACTACAGGCTCAGTCTGAGTCAACAGTGTGAAATAGCGACCAAGAGAAAAGAAATCAGTTTGGATGGCACTGGGGGAGGGGGAATGAGTGTCCAGGACCAGGGAGGTAAGAATCCCTCTGTGCCCTGATCTGGTCCTAGCTCATCTGGAGTGTTCTGGGCCCCACATTTTAGGAAGGGCATTGATAAGCTGGGCAGGGTCCAGAAGAGGCCTTTGGGATGTGGAATTATTGTCTTGTAAAGACTGGCTACCCTCTGGCACATAGTAGGTGCTTAATAAATGCTTGTTGACTGACTACCTCAACATGGGTATATCACTTAACTTCTCAGCCTCAGTTTTCTCATCTGTAAAATGGTGATAATGAAAGAACCTTTCATCACAGTTTTTGTGAGGACCAAATGTGATAATAATTTGAGAAGTGATTTACCAACTTTAAAATGATATGTAAATGCTAGTAGTTGTTGTTGTTAAATAAAACAAGTTCCATTCTAGAAGTTCCAATTACAGTGAAATACAATTATGGAAAAAATTTAAAAATCATGTTTAAAGTCCTCAGATTGGGAACCCCTGCCCTAGAATCCTACTTAAGGGTGATCCGTTCCCCACTTCTCCATGTTCCTTTTCCAGTGCCCCTGGGACCAGTATCCTGGAAGCTCTCTATCCTGGGCCACCCTGTTTCATTCTCTCACCCTACTTAGTCTGACTGACAGCCGTAGAGATGGACTCAATCACCCCATTCCTTCCTCTCCCCTTCTTCTCTGGATAAGTAGTGGCACAGCCCCAGACACTCTCTGTGCCTCTTCCCAATGGTTGTGGCCTCCCATGCATCCTGGTCAGGGTGACAACCTAAACACAGGGAAATCTAAGCTATGTAAATGGACCGTTTGAATACCTAGACCTTGCACCCCAACCTGATCACTCAGGCACATCCCCTACCACTGCCACCACCCAACAAGAGGTGAACAGAGCACAGTCTCCAAAAGCTTCTCCCTAACTAACTTCAAAGGCTCTGAGAGCAAACTCAGGAATGGCCTGTGTAGCTGTCATTCTGGGGAGGGGGCCACCCTAGCTTAGTGTGGAGAAATTTACTGCCCAAAGATTGCCCACTATGTGATCAATTTTTTAAAATTTTATTTAAATTCCCACCCCCACTCCCCAACAACTAATTGAAAAAATTACTGTCAGTATTTACTGATTGGGAGATGGCTAAACAAATTGTGGGCCATGCATCCAACAGTGTAAGGGTGGAGTTGCCACACCCTCTAACCCTATATTACTAGGCTGTAAGAAGCGACAAATGTTAAAAATTAAAGAAGCATGAGAAGACTTCCATGAACAGACACAGAACAAAGGGAGCAGAACCAGGAAAGCAACCTGCATGCTGATCACAACAGTAAAAACAGAAAGGACAATAGGAGTGAAACTGGACGTTACACTTAGAATGACCAAGTTTAGATTTAAGGAAAAGGTAAAAACAAACAACAAATAAAAATAACCCATCTCCCTTCTTTGCCAAGGTGGGAGACAAAGGCTGTCTGTTATTAAGGCTGTTTAGGTTTGATGAATGACTTTCTCTCTCTCTCTTTCTCTCTCTCTCTCTCTCTCTCTCTCTTTCTTTCTTTCTTTCTTTCTTTCTTTCTTTCTTTCTTTCTTTCTCTTTCTTTCTTTCCTCCTTTCTTCCCTTTCTTTCTCTTTATCTTTCTTTCTCCCTCCCTCTCTTTCTTTCCTTTTTAATTCTTTGATATAAGGGATGATTGGCTCATTTGGGAGCAAAGTTAGTAGAAATAGCTTCAGAAATGAAAGTGATGCAAAAACAAAAGATATAAATGCAAAAAAAGTGTGCAATACTACTGTCTGTGCTCAGCATAAGAGGCCATGTTAGTAAAGCTATAGAATAATATTGCGCTGTTATTCATGTCATTAGTAATAAATAATAACTTTGCTCCCTAGTTAGGGAGATAAGAGAATGACATCATCAACAATATTTTAGATGCCCACAAGTTCCGGTCATTGGATGAAGTCTCACTGAGGCATTGGGAGGAGAGTTTCTTTAAAGCCTGTGGTTTCAGGGTCTGAAGCCAGAGCACTTGGGTTCAGTTCCTGGCCCTGAGCCTTGCTAACTGTGTGACCTTGGCCCATCACTTCCCCATTCTGGGCATCGGGTTCTTCCCCTATTGAATGGAGGGGCTGGACTTGGTGGACTTCTCAAGGACCCCTTCTGGCTTTAGACCTGGCATTCTGTGATGGCAGAGCTCACCCTGGTTATGGGGTCGAGAAATCTACCAGATGCCCGAGGCAAATACTCCCCAGACCTTGGCTCATATCAGCTATTAATGCTTTTAATTTACCACAGTTCTGGGCTCCGTTCCAGGTTTCCTTCTGTGAATGGCCACTTTGAGTGACCTGGGTAGCCCTCCCCTTGGTGGTGCCTTCTGGATGGTGGCTCTTTAATGAACCTGGGGGAGAGCTGGTCCTGGGCTAGCACCAAATCCCTTCAGCTCCTTCTTGCCTCCTAGATTTGGCTCATTGCTCTCACAAGACTCCTCTCTCTCATCCTTATTATTTCATGCTTTTGAGAAAGAAAAGCTTTGCTTTGAAGACACTTCTCTGCTCTTTGCTAGGGCTGCCTCTATTTCCTTTTTCATTGCTTTCCATCACCATATTTGCTTACTACCCAATCTATCCAGTTAAAATCCAGCAGTGTGGATTGATCCTCCTGGATCACTCTGAAAGCATCCTTGCCACAGACATCATTGATAACACCACGTCTCCTGGGACTGATCATGTGCAGCAAGGAGTTTTATGGAACCTCTTGAACCAAATCACTTCCATGAAGGACACAAATGTGCCCTGTCCTTCCCAATATCACTGCAGTAAGAAACAACAACAAAGTCCAAAGGAGTTTCTCTTTGGACTTGCCTTTGATGCTGAGGTTGGCTGTGTTCAGTAGGAAAGTCCTTCTAGAGTTCACCTTGGGGTGAATGGGGACAGAGATATTTTGCTGGACTAAGTGGCACAGTACCTGCATTGTATTTCTTTGGTAAGGGAAGGATAGCCTGTTGATTCCCTTACCTCATGGCCTTCCTATTCTTCTGAAAGGGTGAGGTGCAGAGAGTTTTGCTTCAGATGAGTGTGTTGTCTCATCACAGTCTGATAGGAAGCTCAGTGCCCTTCGCCATTCCCACACCAGCTATGCCCACAGCAGGATGATGGCAGAGGGAGCTTTCCCTAGTTAGCTCTGCCACACCTCCTCCAGTTCTGTCTCCTAGCCCCAGGGCCTCATTTCCTGGCACCCAGGCCAGGCTGGGCAGTGGTCCCAGAATCACAGGTTCACGGAAGCTTAGATCCAGAAAGATCCTAAGTGGTCATCTACCCCTACCCATCTACGACAGGAATCCCTCTCTCTGTTCCTGACAAGTGGTCATCCAATCTCTGCTCGGAGAGCCCCAGTGAGGGGGATGCCTGCCCTCACCTCCCCAGTCAGGCCTTCCTGCTTTGGGGCAGCTCTCAGCTGGGGGATGTTTGTCCTGACATTGTCCTCTTACAACTTTCTCACTTTCTCCTGGTTTTGCCCTCTGGGCACCAAGGGCACAAGGCTGATCCCTCCTCCCCATGATGCCTTTCAAATACCTGAGGAGAGCTCTTGTGCTCCCCCCTCCCTCCCTCTTCTCATGGCTAAAGGTCCTCAGTTCCTCCAACCCTCCTGGGTCATGGACTCAAGGACATTAGCCAGCCTGGTAGCCTCTTCTGGGCACTTGCCATCATATCAAGGTCCTTCTTAAGCTGCGGTGCCCAGAACTGCAGACAAATGAATTTTTGTGTCAATCGGAACACCAAGTGAGTTCTAATGAGGGCAGAGTGCAGTGGGACACTCACCTCTCTGTTCTCAATGCATCCCAAAGTCCTATTCACTTTTGGGGGTACCACATCCCACTGCTCACTCATATTTGAGTTTGAAGTCCACACTAATGTCCTAATCCTTTCCAGAATGACTGAAGTCTCCCCAGGCCTCCCCCATCTTGTGCTACTGGGGCTGATTATACTGAGAGATCAAGGCTCCGTTAATACCCTTTGAATTTCATCTCTGTCAATTCAGCCTGAGGCTCAATGGAGCCTCTCATGATCCTTTGGTTCCTGATTTTGTCACCCACTCCGTTAGCTTTCCCTGTCAGTTTCATGGCTCCCACAGATCTGATGAGTAGACCATTGGTGTATTTATTCAAGTCATGGAAAAGAATGTCAAGCAGCAGTGGACTGAGCAGAGATTCCTGGGACACTCCACCAGAGACCTCCTGTCATATTGACATTGAACCATTGGCAGCAATTTTCTGGTTCTGGTCATCCATCCCATTCTGCATCCATCCAATTGTGCCCCTGTCTTCATCTCTCCAGCTGCTCTGCAAGGATGGTAGATGATTCGTCAAGGTCTTTGCTAAAATCTAAGTAAACTACATCGCCAGCCTTTCCATCGCCTGTCAAAGAGGAGATGAGGTAAGGGTGGAATGAAGCCAGTCTGGCTTGTTGGACCACCACTTCCTTTTCTTGAAGAATGAGATTAATAGGGACTAATATTCTTTATTAAGGGTGTACATGTGGTGTGGCTAGCAGTCTGGTGGCTGAGTTCTCACCAACCATCTCTCTAATGAGCTATTGGAGAATTTCCCCAGGTATTGAAGTCAAGCTCACTGACTTATATGGCTTGTGGATTCGCTTCTCCTGCAAATCGAGATGCTTGTCTTTCTTCAGTAATGTGGTATGTCTTCCCTTTTCCGTGATCTTTCAGAAACTCTTCCCAGCAGCTTAGCCGTGCCATCTGCCTGTGAGGTCCTGAGGATGTCATTCATCTGGGCCGAGGGACTTGTTCTGAAAGTATCTCTGCAGATTTAGTCATCAGTCCTCTGGAATCTAGATATGATGAGTGTTTCCATTTTACAAAAGAGAGAACCGAGGCTGAGAGCAATGAAGCGATTTGCACAGGGCTACATACCAAGGGGCAGCATCATTCTCTCTTACCAACTCCTAATTTATGTGGGATATTAACTCTCTATTAGTCATTCCTGTTATGTTCTTTCTAGTACAAAGGTCTTTCTCCTTGGCAGAGAAAATAGAATGGAGATGAGACCTAAGCTTTTCCTGACAGTCAGGTAGCATAGCCCCATCCACCCCAAGCAAAGGTCCTATCCCTTCTTTGATCTTTTTCCCTCGATGTAGCTGAAGCCCACTGACTTGTCCCGGACCCCCAGTACCTCTTTGCGCCTCATCCCAAGTTCCCTGGAAGGGAGCTTGGCTCATGGAGGGTCCTGCTACAACCTTGCTCATTGGGAGGGGCTGAGCTTTGTTTCCTGTGCATTCCCAGACAAGAGGGGACGTGGTGTCATGGACAGCTCACTGAATTGGGACTGAAAAGTCATTGGCCTCGACCCCAGCCCTGCCACTAACTCACTCCTTGATACTGGGTAATTCACTTGAGCTCTATAGAGTGAGAGGGATGGGCAGGGGAGGTCCCTTCCAGCCTCAGGCTCTGATCTGTGAGTTGGGAATACTCTGCTTGACCCAGATGAGAATCCAGAGCTGGGGAAGCCTTAACGCTGGGTATAGAAATGGAGGATATTTTGCTTGGAAATGAGGGCTTCAGAGGAGCTGACCTCCAGGCTCCCTCCAGCTGTGTTTGTGAGCCTGTGACCCAGGGAACTGCGGTATAGTGGAAAGGGCCTTGGAGCTACAGTCAGAGGGCCTGGGTTCTAATCCTACCTTTGACTTTTATTACCTGTGTGACTGACCAAGTCACAGAACATTCCTGAGCCTCAGTTTCCTCATCTCTAAAATGTTGGGGGTTGGACTAGATGGCCTTTGAGGACCGTCAGAGTTCTGAGTCTTTGCTCTACTTCACAGAGCTGGAAGAATAATGTTGCCAAGGCTGAAAGCTCCACAAAAATGGGAGCTGCCATTTGTAACACACAGGCCTGGGATTCGACCGGCTTTCAGCTTGCTTCCAGCTCCTGTGACCTTTGCACCCGCCGGCCCTTTTGCCCACTGTCTGCCCCCGGCTGATGGTTCCCTCGGTTTCTTTACTGGCTTCTGGCACCGGGAAAGGGGCGCCCTGCTGGCTCCCATGCCCTTGTAAAGCAGGCCCCACCTGGGCCCTGAGCCCCAGCCATACCCCCCGCTGAAGGCTCAGCAAGATTTATGGCTCTCGCTCCATCAGATTAGCAGAAACAACGCCTGGGACTTCTCCCACTCTGGGTGAAATGCGGTTAGACCACATTGCAGCCCTCTCAGGCCTGCTGAGCAGCCCCACGCTTGCTGCCTGCTGGGCTTGGCTTTTTCTGAGCTAAAGAGTCCCGGGCAAATATTTGGGGCTGGACAGGGAGGAGGACCCCCCTAGGGTCCCATAAAGGTTGAATTCTGAGGGGTCACCTTTGATCCCACCTGTCTCCAGGAAGAACCTGAAGGTTTGGTCGGGCCTGAGCTCAGGGACCCTTGCAGCCTCCTGCAGGGATGGGCTGCTGGCAGAGCCCAGGCCCGAGTGAGCCATCGGAAAAGTATGGCTCATCGCCCCACCATCGGGGGACAGGCGTCAGTGGGGTTAGTCAGTTCCATCTGGAAAACTCTGTCCACATCCCATGTCGTAACTGCACACGAAACCCATCAGCCCACAAGAGCCAGGGGCTCATCGCATTGCCTCCAGTGATGCATATTAGGAATGATTGATGACACATAGAGAGGCAGCTCAGGGCCATGGGCAGAGGTCCCAGGTTCAAATCCCAGCTCTGTTCCTCATGCCCCGTGGAATCATGAGCAGGCCCCTTCCCCTCTCTGAGGGTCAGCTTCATCATCCGTAAAGGAGACCCTTGGATGAGATGCTTCCCAAGGTCGGCTCTAGCTCAAAAATATGGTTCTGTGACTCATCTCCTCAAAGTCTGTCTCAAGAGAAACCCTTTATGCCTCAACATTCATTGATTCAACAAAGGGAAAGGGAAGAAAAGAAGCACTTACATAGCACCTACTATGTGCCAAGCAGTGGAGAGACACAGAAGAAACTCAAATCAGTCCCCTGCATGAACTGAATGGGCCAAACTGTCATTATCCCGTTCTCAGTCCTCCTCAATCTTGGTGCCTTCTCTCTCTTGACTTATCCCTCCAATTTATCCTGTCTATATCATGTTCATATGGAGTTGTTGGCACGCTGTTTTTCCCCGTAGATTGGAAGATCCTTGAGGGCAGGGACCACCTTTGGCTCTTTTGTGCATCCCCAGCTTTCAGCAAAGTGTTTGACACACAGTAGGAGCTCACCAGAAGCTTATTACTTTGGCTTGCCTTATTCCTCCTGCATGCCTCTTCATATTTGGCAATCTCTCCTTTCCTTAAAAGTCCAGTCTAAGCACAAGACCTCCCATCTTCCTACTTTATGAGGTGGTTGTGAGGCTCAGAATAAGCTAATATTTGTAAATTAAGAGACGTCGTACGAACATGAAGGCACAGCAGTAATTTGAGGTCCAGAGAGGAATGGGCTGTTGACAAGTATCCATCTTGCTTTTGTTCTTATATATTTAACTGTAACTGGACCATTGAAGAAGTAGATAAAACTTTGACTTTCTGTAACAGAGTCATCGGTAGCAGAGACACGAGTTCAAGAGAGAATCTTCAGGACAACCCCAGTAGCTGAGAGGATGACGAGGGTGATGTTCCTGCAGGCTTTTTATTTATTCTGAAGGCTCTCTAATGTTGGAAAGATTTTGCTTTTGTTCAGTTAGATGATTAGGAGTATTTGGTTTGATAAGATCATTTACAAGTGAGGAAACTGAGGTTCACAAGATGACTCCGTAAATACTTAAACACTGCTGTTCTTAAATTTTCATAAATCAGAGTTATGAGCCTCATTCCCTCATCTGTAAAATGTGCAGATGTTTTGTTCTATGATGACGATCTGGTTTCCGTGCAGTCTATAGGTTGAGTTCTCAAGGTATTTTGGGATCTATATTTGCAGTAATGGATCTATGTCACCTGTCAGCTCATGGAAGACATCAGGTTTTGGGTGCATAGAGCTGGTCACCAGGACATTTCTGGCTAGGTATTTAGCAGTGGGAGCAGCTGGGTGGTATGGTGGATAGAGCTCTGGTCCGGGAGTCAGGATAGATTTGAATTCTGATACTTCCTAGCTGCGTGACCCTGGGCAAGTCACTTAATCCTGTTTGCCTCAATTCCTCATCTGCCAAATGAGCTGGAGAAGCAAATGGCAAACCACTCTAGTGTCTCTGCCAAGAAAACCCCAAATGGGATCATGAAGAGTCAGACCCAACTGAAATGATTGAATAACCACCATAACAAATTCAGCAGGCCTAATTCACTCATTCATCTATTTATTCATTCATTTATTTGTCTACCTGTGCTTCTCTCTAGCCATCTCTCTGTCCATCCATCTCTCTGTCTTGCAGTTTTCAGTCATGTGTTGCATGGTTTCTGCTGTGTCCTTTGGAAGTCTTCACTGCTTACTAAATCTTGAGTCCTTGAGGGTAATCATTCAGCCAATTTTGGTGACAGTGATGTGGTCCTGAGTCACCATCATGAACTCTTCTACTTCTGTAGCCAAACCCCAGGACTCTGACATTTGCCCCACACTGCTTTGTTGACCTGTCCTCTTTGGATCCACTTCTGGATCTTTGCCGATTCCATCAGAGGCAAAGGCTCCATCAAAGGCTAGCCCCTTTTATTTACGGTGGATAAATGCATTGGTGGTGCCTGGGTTCATCCTTTACCATTTACTTGTTCTGAAAGTATCTCTGCAGATTTAGTTATCAGTCCTCTGGAATCTAGATATGATGAGTGTTTCCATTTTACAGAAGAGAAAACCGAGGCTGAGAGCAATGGTGTGATTTGCACAGGGCCACATACCAAGTTAATACCTGAGATGAAATTTGTATCCAAGCCTTCCTCACTCCAAACCAAGGGCTTAATTGCGCAATCAATCAATCAGCAAGCATTAATGAAGCACCTACTATGTGCTAAGATAAAGATGAAACATTTCTGTTTTTGAGGAGTTCCAAGATGGGAGACAGATACACACATAGAGGGGTACACAAGATAAGTGAGACCTGCACATATGTAGTCTGCGTACACAGGCACACCCAGAGGAGGCACAACCCTTGGGGGAGGGGACAGAGCAAGGCCTCCCTCATGCAGGGGCCAAGCCTTGATGGAAGCCAAGAACGTTAAGAGGCAGATGTGAGGAGGGAAAACACACCAGGCATTTGAGATTGCGGAGACCATGGTACTGAAGCAACTAGAGGTGGGTCAGAAAGCCTAACCCTCAGTAGCTGGAAGGGCCTTGGAGCCCACCCTCTCACTTGACCAATGGGAATCCCAAGCCCTAGAAGTAACTAGGGCAGAAGAGCCTGGATTTGGACCTGGGTCATTGGTCTCTAAATCCTCGGCATGGTTCCCCAGGTGCCTGGTTCTTTCTATTATAATTTTAATACCATGCAAAGGTCAAGTTTATGTGAAGATAGAGAGGGCTTAAGGGCAGCTGAGGGGGCAGTCACATCATCCCCGGATACCAAGGGACAAGACCTGGCTCAGAGTGCTGGCTTTCCGCTGCCTAGTTCTAAGACCTTGGGAATGTTTTCTCTCTTACCTGAGCCTGCTTCTGGCTCTGGAAACAAACAAAGCCAGCAGATGGTACATGGTCTAGATTTGTAGCAGGAAAGATTTCAATCTGAATCCTACCTCAGACACTTACTGGCTGTGGAATCTTGGGCAAGTGACTTCACCTCTGTCTGCCTCAGTTTCCTCATCTGTAAAATGGTAATACTGTCCACTTCCCAGGATTGAGGTGAGGGTCAGATGAGACCATGTGAGTGAAGCGCCTTACAAACCTTAAAGAATGATGTCAATGCTGGCTATTGTTAGTATGAAGACATTAGACTAAGTGACCCCGAGAGTCTTTTCCTGCCCAACACACGCATGGGTTGGCTCTTGAATCTGGGAAGGAAATTGCCTAGCTCTCAATCAGAGGACCTGGGTTCGAAACCCACTTTTACTTCTTTCCACATGTTGATATTGACCAGGATAGTGAACAAATTAATTACTCTCCTGGGGTCTTATTTTCCTCATGTGCAAAATGAGGGTATTAGGCTATGACTGGATGGATGACTTGGAGGTTCCTTCTATGGTCTTAAGATTCCATAGTTTGTCTCATACTTCCTCCATAACCTCACCATGCACATCTGGGGAGCTCTCTCTGTACCCCCATCCCACCGTGCACATCTGGGGTGCTTTCTCTATACCCCCATTCCACCGTGCACATCTGGGGAACTCTCTCTGCCCCCCCCTCCCACCATGCACATCCGGGGAACTCTCTCTGCCCCCCCATCTCACCATGCACATTTGGGGTTATTTCTCTGCACCCCCATCCCACCGTGCACATCTGGAGAGCTCTCCCCCACCCCCCGCCACTGTAGCTCATATCTGTGGCCTTGCCCAGCCCTCACTGCAGGACCCATCCATAAAGGTATTTGGAAACAAGCCCCACTTGGTAATTACAGATTAAGTGACTCATCCAGCCTCCCTTTTCTTTCCCCACAAATATTTTGGCCGTCAAACAAATCCGGCTGATTAAGGGGTATTTATTTGTGACTTGCTGTAGAGCTGTTTAAGAGGGGTCAGGAGGTGAAAGTTATTTAAACCCATCTTCTGCAGAGAGGCCTAGGCCAACGAGGACTTGGGGGAGATGGGCGCAGGCTCCAGCGCTCAGCCGGGGCAGCCTGTTGACTCTCCAAATATTTTACTGGGGCTGCCTCTGTCGGAGGGAGGGCGGGTTGGAGAGAAAGGCCTCATTGTTTCTACCAGGGGATCAGGGGGAGAAGAGAAGGATCCTGTCAGGGGAATGTGGCAGGCTCAGCGGGATCGTTTCCTGGGATTTCACAGTTACTTCACCCAGGAAAGTCTTCTCCCTTTATCCTCCCAGCTCCAATGCCCGGAGCAGAAAGAAAGGTCGGGGCCATCTTCGGCCGACTTCAGCAGTGGAATTAGGAAGCTCCTTCTTCATAACTAAGACCGGGGATCCATTTTACAGATGAGGAAACAGTGGCAGCCTCCAAGTGCCTGGGTTGGCTTCTCAGAATAGCCCAGTGGAAATCCAACTCAGCTAAAGGGCTTCAATTCACCCAGCACGGATTAAGCACCTACTGTGTGCCTGCCACTGTGCTTATCTGCTGGGGACATAAAGGCAGAAGAGAAAAAAAATCTGTCCTCAGTAAGCTTATGTTTGACGCAAGGGAGGACTGGGCTTAGAGGCAGAAGGCTTGGGTTCAAACTCTAATGTTTGACCCAAGGGAGGACTGGGCTTAGAGGCAGAAGGCTTGGGTTCAAACTCTAATTCTTTGTGCTGGCAATGGGATCTTAGAGGATCAGTTGCTTAGCTTGTCTGTCCAGTCTCACTTTGCTCTTCCATGTGATGAGGAATTTAGCTTAGACCAATGCTCAGATGCCTTCCATCTGTGGGTACGCCAATCTTCCCAATAATGCAGATCTTTCTCCACTGTACCCCATGGAAGCACCCCCTAACACGCTCGTGATTGAGCTGGCTTGCTGCCTTGCCTTAGAAGGGATGCACGAGATAAACAGGAAAGAGTGTGAGCTCTGTGCGAGGAGGGTCTGCTCCATTCTTGGTGTTTTGATCTCAGTGCTCAGCATGGTTCCTGGCACAGAGAGACTCTTGATAAATGCTTATGGAATGAAAATCCAACAGGACCAGCACCACGTACATGAAGGTCTGCTGCTCGTCTTGAGTGGGCCATGAACAGATACATACAGTAGCTTGGTTTGCAAACAGAACTGGGGAATCGTTACACGGAGGAAAGACTGAGGGAAGATGTCCATCTCTGCTGGGGCTTTAGTCATTGGTCACAGAGAAGCTGGCTCCTTCCTCAGGGGCCACATGTCTTCTCCGGGAGAGGCTACCAGTCTAACCTTGATCAACCTCTGCTGGACCCACGTGGACTGGGGTATTACAACACTGCCTTTCCACTGAGGGATCCCTCTGCTTGACGCTGAGGCATAATGTGTGCATCAGCTTCGGTCCTGGGAGGGCTGGGTGTCCAATGTGGTGGGGGGTGGGGTGGGGGTGGCTTAGGTCCCCTTCTTTCACCCTCTTCATCTCATTAAATCCCAATCTCTGTCCCTTAATGAGAAATTGGTTAAAGCCTGGGCTTAGGGTTTCACCAAAAGGGATAGTAGAAAAGTACTCAGTGTAATCAGGTAGTGGACAGATATTTTATCCCCCTCCCCCAATTACACCCACCCACTCACACATAGACACACACAGATGCTAAACATCAAAGATGCATAGTGTGCATTTACAGAATGACAAAATACACTTAATTAGCCTAACATAACCCGACTAGGACAATTGGCTGGGAGGCTGATATCTAGATCTCATCAGAACATAAGATAGTTTGTGGGATTTCAAATAAAGCATGGTAGGTTTCCCCTCAGCTCTGCCCTATGCATATGCATCAATCCTGGTGAGGATCCTGGCCAGCCGGGCTTGAGCTCAGTCTCCCTTTAGTGACTGTCTCTTTGATAGGAAGCCTTCTCGTGGTGCCAGCCAGTTCCTCTCATTGGACCCAGCACCTCCAGAACTCTCCAGTCCATGAGGTCTCAAAGTCCAAGGCTGGACACACCCCCTTGAGGTTAATGGTGGATCATGTACTCCAGAGAGGAGACGCCAAGGAGAAGAGTCAGACAGGGAGCCAGGCACAAACTTCCCTGGTAGAATCTCATTCTCCTCTTACCCCACCCTGCCAGCTGCCCCAGGAAAGCAGCCCTGGAGATTCTAGGCTGACCTCACTCTTCACTGGAACCCTCTATGGCTGAGGGTGAGGGTCAGACAGAAACCAACTTTCCTTTTAGCTGCAGCAAACCCCTGCCCTCCTGCCCCTCTCATGGGGTGGGGGATGACCCTTCAGGGAGTGCCACATCAGACCAAAATACCGTATCCTTTCAGCTTGGGCTCACCACCTGTCTGGAAGTGGCCTTAAGGCTCCCACACAAAGGCCTGGAATGGGGAAGGGCTTTTTTCATAGGCAATGACGTAGAGGCGTGATGGGTTGGGGGAGTACCCCTTTGCACCCATCTGGAGCTCTGCTGAGACACTACTGTTCCAAATCCCCCCTTCCCCTACTCATTTTCCAAGGCCTGCTTCCCCAAGCCCGCCCTGAGCACAGTGACCTCCCCCTCCCCCACCTCCTGGCTGAGAGTTGGGGAGATGAATGTGAGAAAAGTCGTCACATTTCCTCCGAGAAACTGAGCAAGATGGATGGCCCATCCCCCCCCAGCATGACACCTGGCCGGCTGCCTTATCGCGGGCCCAATGGCTCGGGATGTTCCTGCCCCCGTTTATTTATTCTCCTCCTGTTTGGAGACTTGCCCTGATGAATGGCTCTCTAGTAATTGCTGCTGGGAAGCCCAGCCACACGGGATTAACCTGGGACCCCCTGCCCGCTCCCCCGGCCAGCCAGGCCAGGAGAGGAGAAGGTCAGGGGCCAGGAGGTCGTTTGGGGGCTGGCCACGCTCTCCAGCCTCGGCCGTTTATTTGCTTTGGGCCCCGTTTGCCATTCCCGCTGCAGGGTCTGGCGACAGCGTTTTCCAATTCCCATCAAGTCTAATTGGGCCGGCTGGAGGGGCGGCAAACAGGACGGCTAAGAAATGTTTTCTCTGAAAACTTCTGGTCCCACAGACACTTTGAGATCGGGTTTCACGCTGTTGAAATCCCATACCATTGCCTGAGAAGGAGAGCTGTAAGGCATGAAGAGAGCAGCCCTCCTCCCTGGCTGGAGGGTCTGGGGGGCAAGGGACAGCGGCAATGGCGGCGAGGCCAGCCTCAGCTGCTCAGGCCACCACCTGTGCCAACCGTAACAACTCAATGGGTTTGGTATCAAAGGGCCCCAGGTTTGGCTCCATAAATATGATACCAGTTGCAAAAATACAACTAAAGAGTTCATGCAGATTACTTAAATAGAACCTGCTTAATAAGGAACGTGGTGGAGATGGAGGGAGAGGGACCAGGAGTGGCAGGGCCTGGCTCCCAGCAGCCTCCCTGCTGCTTCTTGCTCATCTGGCCTCTGGACCCAGCCCCAGCGGCAGCCCCAGCAAGGACCAAGCTCAGAGCGGAGCAGGGCAGCAGCCCAAGTCCCTGACACAAGGGTGGCTTGGAAATGGGCCACCGACCCGCAAGGGCCGTCTTCGGGCTGGTTAAAAGAAGGTGGTACACTTAGCCTGGAGGAGGGAGGGAGGTGCCCAGAGAGTGTCTGCTGGGCCCTGGAGGGCAGTGGGGGAGGGGCCATCTTCTGAACAGTCCAAACTTCCCCCAAGTGGAATGGGCTGCCCCGAGAGGTTGGGGGATGTCTTCCTCGTTGCAGGATTTTGAGTATGGGCTGGACTGTTGCTGTTAGTTTAGGGACCCTTTGGGGTATGAGGTGGACTAGAGATCGCTGAGGCCCCTTCCATGTTGATGATTCTGAAGTCTGAACAGTGAATGGCCGGAGTTTGGCAGAGTCTGAAGAGGACCTGGCAGGGATCACTTCTGGTCCAACCCCTTCATTTTCACAGTAGAAAAAACAACTCCTCCAACTAGGTCGCTACCTCAAAATTCAGTTCGATTCAATTCAGTTCCATTTAGTTCAATTCAGCAAGCCTTAATTTCTTCATCAGTAAAAAGGGGAATGAGCCTAGAGCTCAGGAGAATTATCTCCTTTCCATGCATCAGAATGTTTTGTTCCCTTAAGGAGGCACACAAGTATGACCCCCAAGTCCCAGAGTTGGAAGGAACCTTGGAAGCCTTTAATCCAGTCCATTGCTGGACAGGAATCTCCTCTTTGGCATCGTCCACAATGAGTTATTGGTATCATTTCTATACCTGGATCTTTGATTGAGGTGGGATGCATCCTTGCCCCCACCTCCCAAAAAAAGAGATGGATGCCTGCAGACCAACTTTGAGAGGCAGCCTGTATAGTGCTGGCCTCTCATAAGATAGATTATTAATGACCTTTGGTCTGAATCTGATCTTACGTGTGTGTGTATGTGTGTGTGTGTGTGTGTGTGTAATCCAAGCTAATGGCAACAGAACCTTCCCTATGCCTTAACTTAAGGTTAAGACCTAGTGTTGAGCTTTCCAAGGGTCTGGCTCCAGCATCCTTCTCTGATGCTTCATCATGGATGGAAGAGGAGCCCGGCTCTTGATGACCATGCTGGGAAAGCCCCAACTCTAATAGGTTGGACCCAGTGGAGAAGGTTTTGAATCTGGGCTGCACACTGACCACGGGGCTGCTTCCTGTGGCTCATGCTGGCCGTGTTCAGAAGGGCTGCTTGAAGGGCTGGCTGCAGGGAGAACTCTAGCCATGGCCACTTTCAAAATCACCTTTGGAGGGGTAGAGAACTTGGAATCCCCATCAATGGAGGAAGGGGTCACATAGATCAAAGTCCATTTTCCCAAACTGCTGAATCATCATAGTCCATGCTTAAAAAGATTTGACAGATAAGAGAGTCCCACTGCCCTCTGTTCTGGTCAGACCCCAGCTGGAAGGCTGGCTTCCATTTTGGTCACACTCCAATTCAGGAAGGACATAGATAATCTGGGAACCTCTCAGAAAAGGGCAAGCAGGGTACTGGGAGGTGCAGCGACGTTGCCTAACCTGGATGAGCTGAAGGAACCAGGGCTAGCCTGGTGAAGAGGTAGCTCAGGAAACCGTAATCCTAGAGCCAGGCATCTCCAAGTCTTGGAAGGGCTGTCCTGTGGAAGAAGCATCAACGTTGTTCTCAGAGGGCAGAGCCAGCAGCAATCGGGGGAAGGCACAGAGAGGCAAACGGAAGCTTAAAGTCAGGAGAGACTTCTCATCGTGAACCAAAGTGGCTGAGGCTGCCTGGAGCGGTAGGCGCTTCTCCTTTACTGAAGACTTCTAAGGGAAGGCGGGATATTCCCTTGGGGGTGAGGCCACGGAAGGGCCACAGCTTGGAGAGGATGTCCTGGGAAGTGTCTCCCAGCGCTGAGATTCTGAGGCGCATTTTAAATTTGTGTCTTTCAGTGACTAGTTCAGAACTACATTCGCCGCCCCTTGCCCGTGTTACAAAATGCCACTTTTCATTCCCACCTCCCTGCCATAATATCTTTTTGTGGTGAGAAAATGAAAGTCAGTCAGTGGGAATTCAGTACCATGAGGCCATCTTGTGACCGGGGCTCTGAGCTTGAGCTTAATTTCCCCTTTTATCCAAGACTTGAGCGTGTACCAGCAGGGGCAGGTCCCTCCCACAAGAAGACCTCGGTTCTCCCTCCCTCAGTAGCTTCCCTGGGAGTCGTTAGGGTCATCCTGGGCTTAGCCTCCGAGATCTCAGGGTCAGCTCTGGGCCGTGTGGAAGCCTCGGATGAGAATGTCTGGGAGGGAGTTAATTATCATGAGCTGCAAAAGCAATTTTGTCTTATCTTCTTTGGTCCTGAGGTCATTTGAAAGAGACTATTTCAAAATCCTCAAAACTCCCTGTAGATTTGTTTGCCATCAGAGCACCAGCAAACACATTTTTTAAGGGAGAAGTGCTGACTGTCGTATTCTTGGGGTGTCTGACAGGGAAAAACAGCCTGCGTGGCTGGGAAGCTCAGTGGTCCTTCACTTCTCAGCAGGGACTGATTCCTCCTTAGCAGCTGGGCGGAGGAAAGCACGGATTCCAGCGACTGAGCTCAATGGCTCTAAACTCTAAGCAGTAAATTGTTAAATGTTCTCATTCTCAGAACCTTTTAGGACAAGTAGAAAATTTATACACACACACACACATACACACACATATACGTACATATGTGTGTGTACATGACTTCAGAGAGCCATAGTATAGGTTAGTGGAGACATCATTGGAATCAAAAGGACTTGAGTTCAAATCTTACTTCTGATTCTACCTGTGTGAGCTTAGGTAAGTCACATAACTGCTCCAAGCCTCAGTTTCCTCATTTGTAAAATGAGACTGTTGGACTAGATGACTCCTCAAGTGCCTTCCAGTTTTAAATCTATGATCCTATGACCTGGGTTCCAGTCCTGGCTCTGCTCTTGCAGAGGTGAGATCTTGGGCAGATGCCTTCCCTTTTCTTCACTGTAGAATGGGAGATCAGATTAGGCCACAATAGGTGGCATTTGTAGATCACCTCTTTAGGCACAGTCCCCCGAGGGCACTGGAGACTGACAGCAGTTCTTGGCACGAGGGGCTGTGGATGCCAGCACCCCCTTCTTTAGAGATGATAACAGAGTTCTGAGAGGGGAAGTAACTCGCCCAGAGTCCCATGGCCAGGAAGTGTCAGCGAATAGCCTGAATGGTCCTGACCCCAGGCCCAGCATCCCTTCTACCAGACCACACTGACGAGCTCCGAGGTCCTGGTTATGAAATTCATGTGATTAACCAGCCAGAGAGAGTAAAGAAGACGAGGCTTTGCAAGGGGAGGCATTTTCATCCCCGCCTGGCTCTGCCTGCCAAGAATCAGAGAAGCCACTGAGAGCTAGCACCAGATCAAAGCCAGAAGCCCCCATGGTGGAGCTGGCCAGGGTTCGGCCCCAGATAACTGAAACTGTAAGTAGCAAGTCTCTCCTTCCTTTCCTTCTCTTTTTAGTTATGATTTGGGAATGTAGATCTTCTTTAAATGGATCACACACATCACCACCATCTTACATGGAAGATACTGAATCCACTCAAACTATTCTTGGCAAAGCTGGGCTATCCCTGAGGCAACACAGTGTAGCGGAAGGGTCACTGGCCTGAGAAGCAGTCTTGGATTCAAGCCCAAATTCCATTCCTAATCAGCTACAGCAGGTCCCTTTGGGTCTCTGGGCCTCAGTTTCTTCAGCTGTGATATGAAGGGAGAAGACAAGATGGCCCCCAAGAAGCCAGCAAGCTCCAATGGCTTTGAGGCCATGAGCATCTAAAATTGTCCCCTGCCATAAGAATGGGACCGCTTCGAATCTTCCTAGGCAGCAGATACCTTGGCTCTTATGGTCACTGACCCCACTCTCTGGGGCCTTTCATTATTACTGTCCAGTCTCTAGGAATAACTGCTACCTTTTACTCCCATCAGAGCATTTGACTGATCACATCTGCTGCCTTATTTTATACATTATGGTCTGAGGGCCCCATGGAGTCAAACACAAGATCTTTGGGACAGATAGGGCTGGATGGTTGGGTTTTTTCCTACAGGTTTTCTACCCTTGTATTTTTTTTTTTTGTATTTAGTTATTATTGTTATCAGCACCATGATTTTTATTGACGTGGCAAACACATTGTCAACCCCCAAATAGAAATGGATCTTTGGGGTATCTGGTATGCCAAGTAGTATCAAACTCCCTGCCAGGCTGCATATAGAAACCGCAAATTAACATTCTATGTTGTAGTGGGGGGCAGCTAGGTGGCTCAGTGGATAAAGCGCCGGGCCTGAAAGCAGGAAGACATCTGACACTTACCAGCTGTGTGACCCTGGGCAAGTCACTTCACCCTGTTTGTCTCATCTGTAAAATGATCTGGAGAAGGAAATGGCAAACCACTCCAGTATGTTTGCCAAGAAAACCCCAAATGGGGTCGCAGAGAGCTGGATATAACTGAAAAATGACTGAACAACATGTAGTGTATTTTTATTTATTTAAAAAAAAAATTTCCAGTTACATTTTAATCTGTTTCAGGCACACGAGGGAATTTTGGGGGCTGCTTGTGGCCCGTGGACACTGAGGTTGATCCCTCCGCTTCCGGAGGATCACCTTTACTTGTGGAGAGAAGAAGGGAGTGAGGCACGGGGTCACTCCTCAGGATGATACCGACAGTCCCTTGTTCGTGGGTTTTCTCGGGGCATGAAGGCAAACTTGGGCGTCCTTGGGGACTTCTCACGTCTCTTGCCCTTCAGCGCAGGGTCTGGGAGCTTCTCTAGACGGTCCCCCCTTCTGGGTCCTGAAGCTGGAGCGGCAGGAGACAGTCGGGATCTTCCTACGGGGCGCTTCTCCATTGCGTCCTCGACATTGCCTCATCCACGATCCTAACAACAAGCTGGTGGGTCGGGTCTGTCCTCCTGTTACAGATGAAACAACTCGCAGCCACACAGCTAGAAAGCGTCAGAGTCGGGAACGGAGCCCGGGTCTTTGGGACCCAAGCCTAGCACTGTAGTCGCAGCTAATCGGAGAAAACCATCAGCTGCTCTGCTCCGCCTCTTCTAGCAAGCTGTGTGACCTTAGACAGGGCAGTCACCTTCTCTGGGCCTCGGTTCTCCTGTGTGTAAAATAAGGGAGTGGGTCTAGACGCTCCCCATGGTTTCTTCCACCTCCAGGATGGAGCCCTAGTTTTTTGAGGAGAGCAAGGGGTGAAGAGTCATTTTGATGCTTTTGATCAAGGGACTAGATTTTCAATTTAGGAGTTCTTGAGGCTTGTATCTAGAGAACTTGGCTTCCATGGAGCGCAGCCATTGGCTTCAGTTCATCTGGTGTTTGAATCCTGTCCACAGGTCAGTTTTCTTGAGAGAGGCAGATGACAAGGTCCGTGTCTACCACTGGGAAGACTGCCTCCATGGAGAGACCAAAGGCCGACATTGTGTAAAATACACGTGACGGTATCGCCGAGTGATGCGGTGAATATGGGGCTGAAGAAGGAGACTGGGTCTCTTTGCTTTTCCCCTTGCTTCTAACTCTCTGTGTAACCTTGGGGAGATCATCATCCCTTTCTGGGTCTCAATAGCCCCGGCCGGCCGTGAAAGGTTCAGGGAGGGGGAGAGTAATCCCTTCTCTGTTGGCCTCGCCTTCCAGTGAAGCCCTCCCTCTGTTGATCACCTCGGCTCCATAAGGCTTAGTCTTTGAGAGTCGGACGATGACAGCACACATTTTGAGAGCGCTCACAAGCTTGCAAAGCACTTTGCCAATGTTGACTCATTTGCCTGCTATTCAGAGATATTTAAGTGACTTGGTGGTGCTCACATCACCAGATAGTATCAAATAGGGATGGGAACCCAGCCCTTCCTAATCCTTATCCAACAATGGCCCCAGGCTGCTTCTCTGTAGGACCTCAGCAAGCTGCAGAAAGGGAAAGGGAGTGACCCTTTCTCAGGGGGCTCAGCTGAACTATTGCCAGGGAATGAATGCCGCATCTGTATTTAGATATACATATATGCAATCATTGTAATCCTTTATGCAGTAGACACCGAGGATTGCTGTTGGAATGAACTTTGGGGACCCTGCAAAGAGGAAATGCATTGTTGTTCAAAGAAATTCAAGATCTTTCTGGGCACAAGAACTCATGAATGTGTATGCGTAAATATACAAGTTTATGTGTATATATATCTGTGTACATGTACGTATGTACACATATACATTTACATACAGTTCTCTAGGATCTATTTCTTTACTTATCTATCTGCTTGCTGGCTTGCTCACTTATTTCTTTCCCCATTAGAATATGCACTCTTTTCCAGGGCTCTCCTTTGTTCTTTGCATTTGTAGCCAAACCTCTTAGCTTAGTGCCTAAGACATAATAAGCAATTATTAAATATTATTTCATTAATTCATTCATTAACTCATTCATGTGACCTGGGTTCCAGGTCCTTCTCCACGCTGGCTGTCCTCCAGTGGACACTCTTCAGGCCATCAGTTCCATTTTTAAGCCCAGGTGTTCAGAACCTAAGACCCTCCAGCTGGGGGCTGTGCAGGGCAGAGGTCGGAGGGACGACGATCTCTTCTTCCTTTTTCTCATTCTCTGGGCCTCTCTCAAGGCAGCCCAAGATCCCATTAGCTTTTTTGGCGGATGTACCATGCTAGTGATTGCTCATGCTGAGCTTTGAAGTCCACTTAAACTCCCAGGCATAAAAATACACATGAGAGCTTGAGATTAAACTCTGATCCTTTGACCCCAAAGCCCAAACTCTTTCCCCTAACCATCACTTTTGCCACACTCACAATGACGGTAGAAAATTATGGGCAATTCTTATCAATTGGGCAGGTACAAAGAGCAGGAGAAATCTCCAAGCAGTCCAGGATCAGGCTACACTTTCCCCTCCCTGTGAATCAAATACGAATGTTTTTAGTAACTCAGGACATGTTGCCTTTTCTTTGTATGCTAGGCACCTAGGATTGCTGTTGGAATGAGTTTTGGGGACCCTGTAAGGAGGAAATATATCATTGTTGCTATTTTCAAAGAAATTCAAGACCTTTCTGGGCATCAAGAACTCATAAAACAAATGAGTTTTATATATTGAAACGTTCCATGTGTCTAGCCTTCCCCAAGCAATTGTCTGCTAATCAGCTTTGGAAAGAAGGATTAGGTAACAGAGTTATGAGCAATTGAAAAATTGGTTCTGAATCTGTGAGGTATGAAATTTCCCTTGTGTCTCTCTTTGGAACTTTTTCTCTGAGTGGGATTTGACAAAAAGTCAGCTTGGATTTCTTGGCTCTTTCACTATGGAATGGGATGGGCGTCTTTCAGATTTTGTCTGCAGCTGGAATGCGTTGGAAGGCCATACTTGTAACAAAAGTGAGAGAATGGCAATGTGCACATCTGTAGGGTCAGAACTTTAAAGCTGGAAGGGACTCACAAAGTCATCGACTTCAATTCCTTTTTTTTAATAGGTGTTGGAACTGAGGTCCAGAGAAAGGAAGTCACTTGCTTGAGGGAAAACAAATAGTGAGTAGATGCTCTGAGATTCTAACCCAGGTCCTTCAGCTCCAAATCCGGCACTTTCTACTGAACCCCCGATTTGAAATTTATAAAATTTCAGTTTAAAATTGCACCCAGACGAACCTTAGATTGCTGATGTCTGTTTACTCTGTCTGTATTTTTATCAATAATGTTATGTGTACAGGTCATTTCCCCGAGGAGAAAGTAAGCTCCTCATTGGGAGGGACTGGCATGTTGGCCTTTGTATCCCCAATCCCCAACACAGTGACTGGCACACAGTAGGTGAATTCTGGATGTTTATTGATCAATGATCGACTGATATTCCTCAGCAAAGATTCTCAGTTACTTACTCCCTTTCAATTCCACTGGCAGTTCTGGTTAGGACTTGAGACATTTTTAAAAAAATCTTCTAATACTGACGATCTTTTCTCAGTAAAATAATTTCTTGTGCTACCTTCTTTGGCAATATTCAAAACAGATATGGTCCCTCCTCTTTGTGAAATTGGGTTGCCCATTGTCCCAGTGCCAATAAACCCCCTTGTATGGACTCCCAAACTGTGGAGTCTGGCACTGACAGGCCTTAAATAGCAGGCTCACAAGCCCTGGTATGGCTCAGTCATCCATTGATGAGTTTCTTTGGTACTTCCTCCTAACAGGTGATTCTGGGCTTTCCCAGACCCTGCAAATGAAGCACATGTCAAGACAGCAAGGATACAATTTTAAGCCTGGTTTGGTCCCAAGGCACCAAGGACCAGATTAGCTAGGTGAGTAGAGAATCATCACCAAAAATTTGGCCAATGGAAAATGAATTTTATTTTATTTTACCAGAGAATCTCTCACTAGCCACTTCCAAAGACTTGAAGAATCTGTGAATTTTACTCTTGGATGGAGAGCTTTCACTGCTAAAATCATATCCTTGACATCGAGTATAGGGTCAGGAAGAATGGCACCAAAGGCAGAGAGGCCATCACAAAGTCAAGTGTCTTGTCCTGAGGATGATGTTGTGAGATTGAATAGAAGGCTCAGGTCTGCCATTCTTTTTTCCCTGGAGGAAAAAAAAAAACTTGATTCAATGACAGGATGGCAGGTAAATGCTGGTCAAGGGCCCAGGGTGGGCAGCAGCTGGTGTTGGCCCTTCAATTAGGACCTTGCTCACAAGAAATTGATTTTTCTCCTTGGCCTTGGCCAAAAACAGGACCTTCTGGGGATGAATACCATGCTTCCCAAGATGGTTCCGTCTGCACCTGAAAATACTCACTCAAAATGCTGAAATGAAAGGTTGACATAGTTATTATAAATGTTTCTTCTACTGGTGCAGACCACAGCCCATCTCTTCCTTTCTATCCTGTGAGAGTCTTGTCCATGTACCTACCTCCCATGAATTCACTAGGATGGGCCCACCAACATGCTGGGGTCTATTCTTACTGTTTTTTTGATATTTCAGGGACATCAGGTATGTACACACCCTACCAATGGATTATCCTGAACTCTCATCATGTGATGAATCCATCTTATTTTTCACACAAAATTTCCATAATTAATAAATCAATAAACATTTATTAAGTGTCTACTATGTGCCGGGCACTAAGTGAAGCACTGGGGTTACAAAAAGAGGCAAAAGACACTCCCTGCCTTTAAGAAGATTATGATTTAATGCTACCCTTTTCTCTAGTTCTTTTCCAAATTCCTTATTTGTTAGATGTTGTGAATAGGGCCATAGTTATCTTACAGTTTTCCTGAGCTAGCTTTCTGCTGCTCATTTTAAATTCATCTTAGATGGTAGTGGTCCATGACTCATAGGTATACAATAGCCAGAGTATGTTGGTATCAAAAAGATGGATCTTTGTTTTGGGAAGAAATTTTGGGTCATCAAAGGTGGCTTTCAATGTTCCAGAGTCCTTCTCCTTTAGTTTAATTATGACCTCAACCAAAAAGTGTCTTAGTCAGCAAACATGTGGCTTATTTCTCAAGCAGAGAGATATATCTGCCAAGTGTAACACTGGTTTAGAACATAAACAGATTTGTAAAAATCTTATGGAGGAAGATGATGGAAGATTATGGACAGTCTTGCCTCATAAAATAGAGAAGCCATGGAGGGCAAAATGAGGTTAAAGGAAGCTTACTGAGAGATCCAACCAAAGCTTTCATCGTAAGGGCATTTAAGGATGACAATGAAAATAGGACAAGAAGCTGAAGAAAGATTGAAAAGATCTGCCAGGAAAAACAAAGCAAAACACTTATAACAAACTTTTTTTTTTAATCAAGGGCAGGAGACCTGACACACTTGGATTACAACATGATAATTCCATATGTGTGAGGTAGAAATGTTGCTAGTTTGGGGAAAAAGTATTATCATACCCTAGGTACATAGAGGAGCCATGCCAGAGGTGAGTCGTAGAGTTGACTCACAAAGTATCCAAAAGAAGGGAAGATATTAAAAGTATAGATAAAAATTCCAGATGTTAGTAATTTTGGGGAAAAAAAAGGTGACTGAAAAAAAACTGCTTTTCCTTCTACATAAAATTACAACACACATATTATTCTACATCCATATCAAGGCAATCCTCTATGTGGAATGCTGGTAAAAATGGATTGGGGATTTTCTCTAAGGCCTGCCAATTCTACTTTCATAACATCTCTCATTACTTCTCCTTCTCTGCCCTGGCACTGCCACCACCCTGCTGCAAACTGTCACCATCTCACACCTGGACTATTGAAACAGCCTGTCAGTCAATCTCCCTACCTCCGGTCTCTCCCCATACTGGTCCATCCTCCATTCAACTGATGATCCTAAGGCACAGGTCTGACCATGCCACCGCCCAGCTCAAAAGTCTTTAGTGCCTATATCAAATTGCTTGCCATTTTAGGAAGAGGGGAGGGGAGGGAGATAGAGGGAAAAATTTGGAACTCAAAATTTTGTAAAAATGAATGCTAAAAATTTTTACATATAATTGGAAAAAAATAAATGATAATTAAAGGGGGAAAAAACCTTTAGTGGTTCCCAAGTTCCTCCAGAATAACACATACTCCTCAGTCTGGTGTTTGAGGCCCTTCATATCTGTGGGTCTCAATTCTTTCCTGCCTGATTTTATTTTGTTCCCCTTTATGGACTGTATATTGCAGACAGACAGGACAATGAACTGTTTTGCTAATTGTACCTCCCACCTCCGTGGAGTTTCATAAATCGAACTCCATGCCAAGAATGCATGGTTCCCTCCTCAATACCACCTGGCAAAAACCACCTTTCCTTCAAGCTTCAGCTCAGGGGCTGCCTATTTCAGGAAATTGTTCCCGAGCCTCCCACTTATCAAAAGTCTCTGAGAATATCAGAATTTGAAGGGACCTCAAAGGCCAATGTGTACAGAGGTTCTTAAATTAGCTTATATCTACTGGTCTGAGTACAACATCTGTGCCCATCCCCACTCTGATCTCCCAGGAGGGCATAGGACATTTTATTGTTAAATTAGTATCTCCAGACATAGAATGACTCCTGCCCTCTCCTCCCAACCAAGTAGTGTTAGTGGTATTATTACTATTATTATTAGTAGTAGTAATTAATGATGATGATAGCTAACATTCATATAGCACTTTTAGGCTGGCAAAGCACTTTATAGATATTATTATCTCATTTAATTCTCCCAATAACCCTGTAAAGTTAACTGTTATAATTATCCTAATTTTTACAGTTGAGAAAACTGAGGCTTCAGAGAGGTTAAGGGATTTGCCCAGAGTCACACAGCTAGTAAGGATCTGAGGGAGGATTCAAACTCAGGTCTTCCTGACTCCAGGACTAGCTCTTTCTCTGCCAGCCAACTGGCACTTAATAAGTGTTTGTTGAATGCTGGCTTCCTTGCGATTCTTCTAAAATGGCATTCCGTTTCCCACCTTCATGCCTTTGCCCTGGCTATGGCCCATGCCCAGGTGCTCTGTCTCCTTGCCTCTTTCCCTCCCCCAGTTTGTTAACTGATCAGTTGAACTGATGTAATTACTGACCTTGTTCACCAGGGTGGTTTGACTCTACCCACCCGATAACCTCTTTCCAAAGAATGAGAGCACCTGCTTTGATGGGGAAGGGGAAATTTAATAATAAAGAAATGATCTTTTTCTAAGGGATAACATGAATCACTGTAGTCTCTCTGGGTATTTCTTTGCTGCATTGTTCAAACATTCACACACACACACAGGCGCACACACACAAACACACATGACTCAGGAACATTCCCTGGAGGGAAGAGGAATTTGGAAATGATGTGAAGAGATGACATCCCTCAGGTGTCATCCCTCAGGTGAGGGGGTGGTGGGGGTGTGGGCTGTGCCTTGGGTTACCACAATGCTCCCCTCCAGTGCTGGGAACCCTTGCCCTTGTCTTGGGTTGAGAAAGAGACATTACTCACCCGCAGTTCACTTCTTGCCAAGCCACTTTCATAAAGTATACAATGAAACATCATCTTTAAGAAAGAAAGAAAAAAAATGAAATGTTTGCTACTTAAGCCAAAGGACATGGTCAGGGCCATTTTTAAAGCCAGAGACCAGCTGAGTGTGCTTCGATCAGCCACAGCCTTTCCGTGAGGGTGAGCCTTGGAGAGACGAGCGAGAATCACATTGGAGCTGGAGACGCTCATGCTTTGGACACCAGGTACGGTGTGGGCCCAGGAGAGAGTCAAGGAAGAGACAACAGGTGCCTTTGGGGTTCAAGCTAATATCTCAAACTGGAGTTGGGACTGGCTCAGTCCAGTCCCACATATTGAATGAATGTCAGCCTCCCGTAGGAGGTAGAAGGGTTGGATGAACTGAAGTGTTGTCTTATACTTGGGGAGATAAGCCACAAAAACAATGAAAGAACAATGAGAAGCAGTGTAGGGTTGAGGATCAAAACAGGCACTGGGGAATCTACGAGCTGAGAACCCAGAAAAGGAGAATGAAAATCCTGGAAGAGGCAGGACTCAGCAGGGTTTTTAGGTCACACCAATAACGTCTTTGGATAGGAGTGAGGGCAGGGAGAGGATAACAGTATATTATGCACAGTATCATGGAGAACACTCAGGGAATAGTGATGGGAGCAGGGACTTCTCCTTGGAGAGTAATGGGAGCCAATACTGGAGAGGAATCGGGCAAATCGATGACCTGAGAGGGAGCCGGGAACTCTATAGCCTCAGGTCTCTCTCTCCTGGCTCCAACAAAGACCTCCAAGGCATGTAGCCATTAACTCAGCTGCAGATTTTAACCCCAAACGATGTTCTCATCATTTTTACTGAATTTACTATCTTTCCTCCAAGCCCTCCCCCTTCCCATTTTCCATACTCCTGCCAAGGGCACCACCATCCTCCCACAGTCCCCCAGGCTCACAATCCAGGTGGCATCCTCAACTCTTCGTTTTCTCACCCCCAGCTCCACCCCCACCCGCCATATGCAACATATTGCCAAGACTTTTTGGTACCTTGGAAACCTCTCTCGTATATATCCATTCCTTCCACTCCCAGAGCCAACCCCAGGGTACAGGCCCTCGTCACCTCACATCTGGACTATTACAATAGCTGCTGGGGGGGGGGGGGCGGTCTGCCTGTCTTGGTTTCTCCCATCTCTGGTCCATCCATCATTCAGCTGTCAAATGATCTTCCTAAAGCACATCTGATCATGGCACTCCCTCTCCCTCCTCAATAAACTCCAGTGACTCCTTAGTATTTCCAGGATCAAATATAAAATTCTGTGTTTGGCATTTAAGTCACTGGCTGCCTCCTACGTTTCCAGTCTTCTTACACCTCGTCCTCCTCCATGCACTCTGTGATTCAGTGACACTGGCCACCTGGCTATACCAAGAACAAGATGCTCCCTTCTTACTGCCTGTCTCTGTGCCTTTGTCTGGGCTGTGCCTCATGCCTGGGACACCCTCTCTCCTCCCTATACCTCTTAGAATCCCTGATTTCCTTCAAGACTCAGCTGCAGTGCCGCCTTCCACATGACGTCCTTCCTGACTTCCCTCCTCCTCACCTACTTCATTCCCTACCCAAACTACCATGACTTTATTTTGCGTATATTATGTGTCCTCACATGCATGTACATTAGAATGCAAACCCTTTGAGAGCAGGGAGAGTTTCATTTTTGCAGTCATTTCCCCAATATTTATCATAGTCCCTAGTACACAGTAAGTGATTAATAAGTGCTTATGCAGAGATCAACTGACTGGGATTCTGGGTTCAGATAATGCACGAACAGAGGAGATTAGAAGTACCCAGCACTTGTCTTGGCATGTAACGCGTGCTTGATAAATATTTCCTAGGCTCATCAGCATTTATTAATTGCTTACCACGTACTGTGTGCCAGGCATTGTGTTAGGTGATGAAGATGCAAAGACAGAGGTGAGGCAGTTCTTTGCCTCAAGGAATGTCCACAACGTGTACACGTCAATGTAAACATAAGTGGTCAGAACCGACAAGATCACAAATGGAAAGTGGTCGGCAAGCCTTAAGGTGCTGCACAAAGGGCTGAATAGGAACAGTATTACTGTCATACATCGGGCATACATGTATGTGTTGCATGCACACACTCACATGTACATACATATACATGCATACACACATGTCTTGTTTGGTCATTTCAGCCATGTCTGACTCTTTGGGATCCCATTTGGGGTTTTCCCTGCAAAGATACTGGAGTGGCTTGCCATGTCCTTCTATACACGAGCATATAAATGCATGCATGTACACACGTGTATATGTGTTTGTATGCATACACACATGTATGCATATACACATATGTGTATACAAGTCATCAAGAAGACACAAGATAACTTGGATGGGACAAGGAAAGAACTCAGTGCTTGAAGGCCCCTAGGCTGGGAGAGCTCTTCCTCTGATGCCCTCTTGTCCACCACCTTCATTTGAAAGATGAGGAAACTGAGGCCCGCAGGGGCTGTTATCCATCCAAGTCACATGGACAGTAACAAAGTCAAGGTCCCATGACCTGAGCCCTGCTGCTCTTTCCGTTATTATTAGCCAATCAATCAAGAAGCATCTATTAAGCTCCTACTAGATGACGAGCACCACGATGAGTCAAAAACCAGTTCCCATAGTTACAATCTAATGGGGGAAGGGAGAACAACAGGAGAGCCGTTACGGGCAAAGACGATGCATGTATGTATGTATGCATGTGTGCGTGTGTGTATGTATGTACGTACGTATGTATAGGAGAAATTAGGAGTCACCTCAGAGGGAAGGTGTTGTGCTGAGTGCTGGGGATAAAAAGGCGAAAGCGAACTTATTCTCTGCCCTCACAGAGCTTACATCTTACTGGGAAAGACAACTTGAATGCAGAAATAAGTATAATAACAATAACGATGCTACTGTCAATGAGTAGCACTTTAATGTTTGTGGAAGGCTTTACATGAGCTCCCTCATCTGGTCCTCACCGCTCTGAGAGGTAAGTGCTATTTTTATCCCTTTTAGCAGTTGAGGAAACTGAGGCTGAGAGGAGTAAGTGACTTCCCCAAGGTCACGCAACTTGTGAGTGTCCAAGGCTGGGTTCACTCTCAGGTCTTCCTGCCTCCACGTTCAAGGGCTCTGTCCTTCAGGGAGAGGCCGCTGGCAGAGAGGGGCATTCAGATCTCTGTCTATAAGGTGCCTTGCTGCTCTCAATTTGTCACATTGAGACTGAGAAGGTGACTCTGGACTAGGAAACAGGACCCCTGGGTCCTAGTCGTGTCTCAGCCATGTGTGTGTGCCACGTGACCTCGGACGAAACGCTTCTTAGCTGCCCTCTGGGCCTCAGGCTCTATCTTAAAGTTCAGCTGACACTCTGTTCTGTGCTCTAAGGTCCCTTCCAGTGTGGACGTTGTAGAATTTAAGCGATACCAACTTCAGTTGCCTTTCTGACCCTTGCAGACAGCACTGAGCCATCACACAGAGAGATTCCAGGTCCCCTGGTTCTCCTGTTTCCCTCACAGCTTTTCTCCCTTTCTCAATAGCCAACAAACTTAGGATTTTAATAACCTGGCTGTCAATACCGAATGATGAATGATGAATTTCCTTTGTCTGTGATGAAGAGGGAAGCAACCCAGCCCCCGTGCCTTTGATGCTCCCCCATGCCTCAGCGAGGCCCCCACTCCCTGTCTGTGTGTGTCTGGGCCACCTCTCTAATGGACTTTCCAAACCTCCCCGCTCTCCCTTCTTTTCTTCCACTATTGGCAGAGGAATTCATTGTGTCACGGATGGGCTCTGGGGGCCGGATGGGAAGCCGTGCACACAATGTTCTGGGTCAGGGAGCCGGCTCTTCAGCAAGGCAGCCCCCGAGCCCACAGAGGAGGAGACCATTCCACCATCCTGAGCGGCCTGCTACCACGGCCGGTTCTCCTGCTCCCAATCCCAGCCCTTGATCGATGTCTTGCCGACAGGTCCATAAATCACATCCCATCATCATGGAGAATGTTGGACTGGTGTGCATCACGCATGGCGTTGCTCCCAGACACTTAGCATCATATGTCCTGCCCTAACCTTTGATTCTTCATGCATGAGCTTGGTTGGGACCCCGGCGGCAAAAGGAGGCCCGGAGAAAGAAGCAGAAGCAAGGGCAGGAGGAGACGATGAATGTGTCGGATGTCACGGCCTGACCTTGCACAGCATAGCAGCCCTGCCCCAAGGGCCTCTCTGTCACCAGCCCACACCCACAGAATTTCACCCTTGGCCATTAGTCACCACTAACTAAGTCACGCCATGAACACCCCCTTCAGGGGGGTCCTCGATGGTGGCCAGTTCAAATAGGCCCAGTGACGAGGCTGCTGATGAGACCTTGAGTTGCCTTAGGAGAGACACGGTGTTTAGGACAGGGGAGGGGGGTGACAGTCCTTTTGTTCTTGCCCTGGCCAAGGGACATTTGGAGGCTCATGCTCAGTTCTGGGCACAGAAAAGTTGGTGAGTTTCCTTGAGTCCAACTCCTAAGAGGATCAAGGACGGGGACTGGAGGTGCTTAGCCTGGAGAAGGGAAGGCTCGGGGAGATGTGCTGTCTTCAAGCATTCAGGTACTGTCATTTGGAGAGGGAATAAGACTTGATCTGCCTGACCTCAGAAGACCGAACCAGGGACAATAGGGGATGAGACAGAACCAGTTTTAGGCTTGATGTCGGGGGAAACCAACTCAAAGGAGCATTTGGAGAAACTGGGTTGATTACCGAGATCACAGAATCACAGATTCTGGATCCAGGATTAGGAGACACTTCATCTCCAGTGCCCCCAGAACAGGGGGGCCTTCAGCTTCTCCCTCCCTCGCAGCCTGATCCCTCTTTGGACAGCTCCAGCGCTGGCACTTAGACCCCAGGGAGGAGGACTGTGGGTGCCATGTCCCTGGGGGTGGGCTGGCGAGGGTTCTCAAAGGAGATGGGACTGGAGATGAGCCCAGCAGAACGGGCAGGTCCCTTCCCCCCTTGGGCCTCAGCTTCTTCATTTGTAAAATGAGGAAGCTGGAGCTGATGGCATATAAGGTACCTCCTCATTCTGTATCTAGAACCCCAGGAATGTGAAATTCTCAAGGCCCAGAACGGCTTCATTTTGTCCTCAGCCACAGTGCTGAGGTGCTTAACGAAGGCTGGCTGAACTGAACTCATCAGGGTTTCAGCCGGACAGGCAGGATGGAAAAGCTTCCAAGGAGGAGAGCACAGAAGAAGGCCAGAGCTAGCTAACTAGCTGGGTATTGCTCTCCATCCAATTTTCTCCAATTTCTTCTTGTCTCCCTTTTTATCCTTTCCATCCTTTAAAGTATGTTTGGCTTCTGACCACTTCCTTCTTTTATCTGACCTCCCTTTTATTACCCCCCCCCATGTTCCTTTCCTCCTGCTCCTTTGTTGGGTAAGACATATTTCTGTTACCATTTAAGTATGTAGAGATATATTTCCCTCCTTGAGCCAATTTAGTTGTATACATTTAGGGTTATGTTGCCCCCCCATTTCCCCCTTTACTGTAAAAATTTCCCTTTTATGCCTCCTTTTTCCTATTCTTTTCTAACTTAAAAATTCTATTTTTTCTAATTTTTTCCTAATTTCTAAATTTTCTAATTTTCTTCATTTTCCCCTAATTTTCCGCATTCTTCCTCTCCTTTCTCCTTCTCCCAGGGCATCCCTCTTTCTCACCTATTCTTATTTTTAATATGATCCCACTATAATTGACTCACTCCCTCATCCTTCGTCTGTGTAGAATCCTTCTAACTGCCCTACTAATATTAAAGATCTTAGAAGACACATGTATCACCTTCCCATATAGGAAAGTAAACAGTTTAACCTTATTGAATCCTTTCTGCTTTCTCTTTCCTGTTTTATCTTTTTATGCTTCTCTTGAGTCTTGCATTTGAAAGTCAAATTTTCTCTTAGCTCTGGTCTTTTCACCAGGAATGCTTGAAAGTCCTCTATTTCATTAAATATCCATTTTCTCTTAGCTCTGGTCTTTTCACCAGGAATGCTGGAAAGTCCTCTATTTCATTAAATATCCATTTTCTCTTGAGGGATTATACATAGTTTTGTTGAGTCAAAGAATATGAACAGGCAGTTTTCAAAAGAAATCAAAGCTATATACAGTCATTTGAAAAAATCCTCCAAAATCATTATTAATGAAAGAAATGCAAATTAAAACAACTCTCGAGGTACCACTTCACACCTACAAGATTGGTTAATATGACAAAAAAGGAAATGACAAATACTGGAGAGGTTGTAGAAAAATTGGGATAATGATGCATTGTTGGTGGAGTTGTGAGCTAGTCCAACCATTCCAGAGAACAATTTGGAACTAGGCCCAGGGGCTATAAAACTGTGTGTACCCTTTGACCCAGAACTACTAGCACTAGGCCTGTATCAAAGAAAGAGATTAAAGAAAAAGGAAAATATGTACCAAAATATTTATAGCAGCTCTTTTGAGGTGGCAGAGAATTGGAAATTGAGGGGATGTCCATCAACTGGGGAATGACTGAACAAGTTGTGGTATGTGATTGTGATGGAACACTGTTGTGCTATAAGAAATAATAAGGGGGAAGGTTTCAGAAAAATCTGAGAAGACTCATATGAACTGATGTAAAGCAAAATGAATAGAACCAGGAGATCAATGTACACAGTAACAGCAATATTGTAAGGATAATCAACTGTGAAAGACTTAGCTACTCTCATCAAGACAATGATCTAAGACAGTTCCAAAGGACTCATGATGAAAAATTCACTCCCCTCCGGAGAGAGAACAGATGAACTCAGAGTACAGACTGAAGCAGACTTATTAAACTTTCTTCATTTTTATTATTTTGTTTGTGCTTTCTTTTGTAACATGGCTCATATGGAAATATGTCTTATATGACTTCACATGCATAATCAATATCAGATTGCTTGCCTTCTCAAGGAGGGAGGAATGGGCAGGAAGGAGGGAGAGAATTTGGAATTCAAAAGTTATTGACCTTTTTTTTACATGTAATTGGGAAATATTTAATGAATTAAATAAAAATAATTTTTTAAAAATTTAAGAAAAAGATGATGAGCCCCTTAAGTACAAAGATCTCAGTTCAGCTTGTGTGTGTGTGTGTGTGTGTGTTCCCAGCATGCAGCACACTGCCAGGCACAGCATTGGTGCTTGAGAAATGCTGTGGTGGTGTTGCTCTTCATGGCCACTCCTCCCTCTCTCTCACCCCACACCCCACACCCCACATACAATCTATTGCCATAGCTTGTCATTTCTCTCTTCACATCTCTTGAATATGTTCCCTTCTCTCCTCTGACACAGTCACTCCCCTGGTGCACGTCCTCAGCACCTCCTGCCTGGACTCTTTCAATAGCCAGCTGAGAGGTCTCTCTGCCTCCAGGCTCTCCTTATTCAAGTCCAGCAAATACAATAGTATGCGCAAGGTGCTTTTCCAACCATGATGTGCTAAATAAATGTTAGCTGCCGTTGTCATTGTTACTGCTATTATTATTACCCTGCATGATTCACATGGTGGCCAAAGGGATTTCCTGAAAGTATAGGCTTGTGCACGTCACTCCTCTAATGAATAAACCCAAATACCAACACCTCTGCCCTTTGCCACCAGCCCCCAACCTACCTTTCTGGCCTCAGGATTCTCCACTCCTCTACTTGCACTCTCTGGTCCAACGACTGGCTTTTTTTGGTCCCGAATACACAGCAACCCATCGCCCAGGATTGTGCCTTTCCCTCAGCTCTTTCTGACCCTTAGAATGTTCTTCCTCCCCACCTCTGCCTCTTAGAAGCCTGAATTTCCTTTAATGATTTCCATCCATTCCCCTCAGGTGCTAGTAGAAAGGAAGTATATACACATTTGTTAAGCACCTACTATGTACCCTGAATTGTGCTAGGAGCCTTAGGGCTAGGTGCTCCATAAACATTATCTCATTTGACCCTGGGAGGTAGGTGCCATTATTATCCACATGTCACAGGTGACAAAACTGAGCCAAGCAAAGATTAAAGTGACTTGCCAGGGCCACCTCAGTAGGATGTGTCTGAGGCCCCATTTGAACTTGGGGCTTCCTGACCGTGAGCCCCGAGCTCTACCTCCTAAACCCCCAAGTGTCTTTCTCTTGGATCTTTTTCGTAACTCTTTATACATCCCTCTCTCTATGGATATGTTCTCTGCCACAGAATGTAAGCCACTCAAGGACAGGGACACTTTTTTCTCTTTTTCTTCATCTCCACCTCTCCCCTTCCCCAACACTGTGCTTGGCACATAGTAAGTGCTCAATGAGTAAGAGATTTCTTTGGATTTTCTTCCAATATTCACAATGATAATCATGCTAATAACTTGCATCCCAATGGTACTTTAATATGTATCCGTTGCTTTCCTTTTAACTCCACTGTAAGGCAGGGAGTTTAAGCATTAATGTTCTCATTTTACAGATGAGGAAATTGAGATCCAAAGAGTGGAAATGACTTGTCCAGTGCCACATGGATGGTTAGTGTCCTGACTTATGATTTGAATCCAGGACTCCTGACTCCAAATCCAGACACTTTCCCAGTAAAAACACATTTCTCCAAGGGGAGGCAGGTCTATTTTTAGCATCAAAGACATTCTTAGAAAAGCAGAAAGCCAGGCACATTTTTGAAATTTGACAGCATTGGGCAGCATTTTCCATTCCTATCATAAAACTTTGCCCAATTTTGAGGCTTTGCAAATACCATAGATAAGGCTTTGCTCTGGGCCAGTGGGGAAGAGGCTGAGGCGATGATCTGGGGAGCATCAAAGTATTGGACACAGAGGCCTTGCCAGTGAGTCTAGAGTTTTGGGTCCAAGGCCTGAGTTTAGCCTCGGTCAGCCACATCCCAACACCCAGAGGTGGCCATCTCTGACCCAAGTCACATAGCTAGGCATTTACCAATCCTCTACCTAATGCGGACAGGTTCAGCCAAAGATTTAGATTTCAGTTCTGCCTGGGAACCTGATTTACATTTGGGTCAGTCTGAAGTTTTGAAACATTCTATGCAAGTGAAAATTGCAAGAGGAGCTTTGTCCTGATGAAATATATTCACTGGGCTGCTGGAGGCTGTTGGAGCACTGGATAGACTGGGGGACCCAATGATTCTGGGCTGGAAGGGCCAACAGGAAGTAGAAAATGGAATGCTGCAACTGGGGGGACCTTAGAACAGAGAATATCAGAGCTAGGAGACACCTGAAAACATGGAACGTGGAATGTCAGATCTGAGAAGGACCCTAGGACATGAACCAGAGAATGTCAGGGCTGGGTGAAATCTTAGTACGTAGGACATACTGCCATCTTTTGCCTTTCTTTATATCCCTAGCACTTGGTAGAGAAAATTGAATTGAAGTAAGAGTTGAATAGCTGGGTTATGGGCTCTAGAGAGACCCTTGAGATAATATCATTCACCTCCTTCTTTTTAGAGATGAGTGTTGCATCGTCATCACCTTCTGCATCCCATGCACAGGCCCCATCCATTCGTGCTCGTCTTCCTTTACACCACACTGCCTAACATCTTCTTTCCTTCTGATTCAGAAACTTAGCTATTTTGAGTTCATTCTGAGTTTTAGTACTCTTGAGACCATGCAGTCCTTTTATGAAATTAGCCCTCTATAATTGTCATTTTCTATATATGTCTTTAAAAATATCTAAGTTGGTCAGGGAGCTCCCTGTGCATCCACATCTATCTCTTCCAACCCTCTTTTTCCTACTCATCTGAATTGTTAAACTTTATGGCATCACAATCCCCTTATTGAGAGCTTTCCCTGCTTCTTTGTTGAGCTTGCCTGCTGATGGCAGACCTCTCTCTTGTAAATGTTGCCAGGTTGGGGAGGTCAGGGTTCCCTTCTCTGCAAGGCGAGCCTGACACCCATCCCTTTCCTAGTTATTCTTGTCCATAGTTATTCTTTTTTTGTTTCTTAAGGTCAGGGACCAACCTCCTGACAAAGGTTAGAATCCTCCCATCCTCCTTCCCACCTTCTTCTTTGTACTCTGAAGTACGTCCATTCCTATAAGCAGGACTTAGTTTCCCCCGATAGTCCAGAAGTTGGGAATGGGATCCTTCCACTGACCGTCGTCACCTTTGCCTTGCGGAGCTGGGGCTGGTAGATGGGGTCAGAGGACCTCAAAGCTAGGGCTGGCAGAGGACAGCCAGTCCAACCCCCTCCTCTTGTAGATGAGGAAATGGAAGCACCTAGAGGTGTAGGGACTTACCCAGACTCCTAAAGCTAGTGAATGTCTGAGATGGGACTTGAAGCCAGGCCTTCCTGATGTCAAGTTCAGCATTCTGCCCACTGTGCCATCTCACTGCCAGGTAGTCTCCAGTCCGCCCTTTGGTCAGCGGAAGGATCTCATCCCCAACTTCTGGAAGGGCGGGGGTTGCTGGTGTTAGTCATTCAATCACCGCACCTCCAATTAGCCCTGATACGTTTTCAGGTGAGGACGCATCTTGTTTGAATCTGCCAATTAGAGGTGTGAACAAGGTCTGAACAGCTCTGTAGAATCCATCAAATGTATAAAACCATGAAACTAGAATCAAGGTTTCAAGCACCTGAGAGTGGAACGGGAAGAAAACTGCTCCAGGCCAGCCCCTAAGAAGGCTTTGTTGGAAGGGGAGGGGAGAGCGAATCCCCTGCCTCGGCCTTGTTTCCCGCCCCTTTACTAGAGGAAGAGCTCGTGAACTCCAGAGGATCTGAACTTGTAAGTTGGTGCCCTCGTCTGTCCCCGGAAGGGCAGTGGCTGGCCCCAAAGCTTGCCTTGGGAGATGGGGAGAAGCCAGACACCCTGAGGAGAGGGGACCGCAGGGCTTCACAAGGTATCTAGCAGCAAACTCCAACATGCCTGGGAGGGGCTTCATGGGACCCCAACAAACAGGAAAGAGGGGACTCCCGACCACCAGGGGTTGTGGGCTAACCCTTTGCCACATGGACTCTCTAAGCTGGAGTCCACTTCTCCCTGGAGTCTGTAGGTACCAGTGGGAGAGGATGTGTTCCAGACTTTGGGGGGCTGTGTGTCTTGTACCGACAGATCTTATTACACCTTCATAAATAGCCTTTGCTCGAGGCAAATTAGGTCTACTTGACAAGCCTGAGTGGAAACACATCGGTAAGGGTTCGTGCAAATAAAAAGATACTTCCCACTCCTCTCAGGGTTCTGTAGAAATCTGACGGGAGAATTAGCAGACCCACTCCAGGCATCTGGCCTAACAGTGCAAGTAACGGTAACAGCGCTAATAATGGTCATCGCAGCAGTAATGATTACAATAGCAAGAGTAGTAGCAATGGCAATATTAGCAACAACAGTAATGATAATAGTAGTATTCATAGTAATAGTTAGCACTTATGTAATGCTGGAAGGTTTGCCAAATGAATTACAGATGTTATCTCATTTCAATCTCACAACCACTCCGGGAGGTAGGAGCTGTTATTATCCCAATTTGCAGATGAAGAAAGTGAGCCTGAGAGAGGTTAAATGTCTTTCCCGGAGTCACACAGGTAGGAAGTGTCTGAGGTAAGATTCAAACATGAGTGTTCTTGCATTCCACACTGATAATTGTGACTTGGCACACACAGAAACACATACACCACACGTCCTCAGCTCATCGCTCCATCGTGCCCATTGCCCTCGTTACAACCTGTCTAAAAACTGGGCATTTTTGTCAGTGGGTATCCTTGAGACCTCTTTCAGCAATCTGCTGTGGAAGCTGCCTGGGTGGAAACCCTTTTTGCCCAGCTGGAGGGAATGTCCTAAGTGATTCTATTTTTAAAAAGAATCTCATTGCCGTATTTCTGGGATGCATCTTCACTTCTTCGAGATATTTTGAAACATCAGCTCGGGTACTTTTAGCCTTTAATTGTCTGCAGAAAGGACTTCTCTGCACTTCGGCTCTGCTGCTATTGCTTTTCCCTGATTGCTTCCTTAGGCATGGTTCTGACTTCCTCAAGTGGCACCTTGGGTCACGAAAGGGGAGAATCCCAGTGAGATTTCTGCTAATGAGACAGATTCTGTAGCGATCCTGGAAGCGCTACGCCGTCCTGCCTTTATTTGGTATTCTTTTTTCAGTTCTATCTAGAATATTTTTGAGAAAAAGCTGGTGTCCGTAGCGATAGTGACAATCTCTCCGTAGGTCCCCCTTCCCACCCTCATACAAGGAACAGGCCTGGAAGGAGAATGGGCACTTGGAACAGATCCATTTTGTCTGGCTCAGTTTACCCCTCCCTAAGCAGTGTCCTTGCCTTCCCCGCCCTACCTCCCTTCTGCTGCACCCCCCCATTCCCCCTTCCCCCAAGGTTCACCATTTTGGTTCTAGACTTACTACAGATGCATGATTAGCTTTAACCCACTGAGCTCAAGGGATCCCCCACTCTTAGCGTCCCTGGTAGCGGGAACACAGGCATCCTTATAACATCCGGCTTTGCCCTATTTCACCCAGGGAGAACGTGAGGTCAGAGAGCTGAAATGCTGGGTCTGAGCTTGTCCAGCCCAGCTAGAGTCAGGGGCTCAGCTCAGGCTGGCCAAGTCCTAGCCTGGTGTCCTTGCTTTGGGGCCCCACGGCTTCTTTGTTACGGCCAGAGTCGCCCTCTCTAGGTCAAGGGGAGCCCTCTTCATAAACTTATCATTGTGGCCCGTTAGCCTGTTGGCTCCCTGACCGGAGACATCCCTCTCCTCACCAATAAATTACTATGATGTGAAAGAGAAAGCTCTTGATTTTCTGTATGAGTTCTCCTCTCAGGGCCGGACCCTACTGGCTGCCACCCAGCAAGTGGAGCTGGAAAGCTTGAAGACTCCCTTGTTCCCACTGGGAAAGTTGTCATTGGGTCTCCATAATGTTTTCTTTCATAATTTGGACCCAATTTCTGGGCGTTTCTCATAGTCTGGGTGAACATTTCTGGTTTGCTGCACGAGCGTCTCCTTGGACTCATCGGGAATTGTTGAGAATTTCTTTGTGGTGACTTAAGATTAGCACATTGAATCACAGAGAGGGTTATTTTTTTTTAAATCCATACATACATGCACATACATTAGAACTGGAAGGGATCTTTGAGAACATTTTATCCAACCTCCCAGTTTTGTAGAGGAGAAAATCAAGGCCTGGGAAGGGGAAGGAAGAGATGCCAAAATCACACATGTGGTTAGGGGCCTTTTCTCCCGTTGATCCACTTCAAGTCGACCGTCTAGCCAACCCGGGACCCTCCCATTCACTGAACACAACCCACCCACCCACCTGTACTCCTGTACCTTAGAGTGTCTCACCCAGGTCCCACTTCTAGACTTGGAAGGGGCCTTGGAGGCCAGAGAGGATGGCCCTCTCACTCTACAAATGAGAACTCTGTGGTAGAGAGACGCAAGGGACAGAAACAGCCTCCTCTCCAGGTCATTGGGCTCCACATTAATCACTGTTTCCATCGGACTTCTCATCCTCCCTACACCGGTTCTACACTCAGCCTTGGCACCTGCCGACTCTGTGACCTCAGATCGCTCTCTTCCCCTCTCTGGGCTCCGGTCTATTCCCCTGTAAAAAGGAAGAGGTTGTGCTAGGTAAGTATCCAAGGATCCTTCAAGCTCTGACATGAAATGATCTTCAGCGCCTTTTCACTTTATGGGGTAGCTAGATGGTGTGGTGGATAGAGTGGCAGCCCTGGAGTTAGGAAGACTCCTCTTCCTGAGTTTAAATTTGACCTCACACACTGACTAGCTGTGTGACCTTGGGAAAGTCACTTAACCCTGTTTGCCTCAGTTTGTAAAATGAGGTGGAGAAGGAAATGGCAAACTACCCCAGGATCTTTGCCAAGAAAACCCTAAATGGGGTCATGGAGAGTTGGACACAGCTGAACAACGACAAGAGCGCTCACTTTTAGGAAATTAAAAAAAAAACAAAACACCTTATTTCTACATTATCCTGGTCCTTGAGAGAAAAGGGAAATTGGGGGGTGTGGGTTCAGAAATTGTTCATTATGCCACCTTAAACTTTAAAGAACTGTATAGGTATGAGCTATTTTTTGTTTTGTTATCATCATGAGATTTATTTTTATTGAATGATTGATTTAGCATTACTTTGTATCCTTGGTGCTAAGTACAGTGCCCGGCACACAGGAGGCATTTGATAAGGGCTTGTCGACTGACTGTCAGACTATTCACATCCATTGTCTTCTTTGGCCTACACAATAACCTGAGAAGCAGATGATACTTCTCCATCTATTTTACCACAGGAGGTCTCTGAGGGTCAGAGAGTTAATGTGACCTGCCCAGGGTCATACAGCTTGTAAGCACCGCAGGTGGATTTCGAACCCAGTTCTTCCTGGCTCTCTCTACTACAGACCATTTCTAATTATTTGCCTTAAGATCCAGTATAAATGATACCTCTCAACTGAGGCTGCAGCTTAGGAAGTGGAGAGTGGAGAGCCTTCCAGATAACCCTTTGAAGATACTCTGAGATGGGGAAAGAGGGTTTGGATGAGAATGATTATCAGACTGGTCCTCGTGGCCCACCCCACTTGTGATGGGGCTGCATAGACCCATCCCTGAAAGCCCCCAAGCCTGGGAATATAGCAAGGAGAGGCTGTTGGGCCTCATGCCCCCCTGACCCTCCTCCCCTGTGCTGGTGCACAGCTTTGGAACAGGCCACTCATTCTTAGGAAAGCAGAAAAGCTGAGGCAAAGTCATGTAATGTTTCTGTTTGATTTTGTTGGCAGAAACAGTGAACATTCTAGACTGAAACGATATTGTATGAAGTCTGGACCAATTGCCTTGTTAAAATAGAAGATGTTTCCTCCATTTTTGCTGTCTGGATCAATTGTTGGAGTTCTTAGTGAGCACATAGTGTCTAAATGGAGGTAACATCTTGTCCTGGTAATGCAGGCCAGTCTCTTCTGGTGCATCGCTTTGCCCCTTCTTTAGGGGCAAAATATTCGAATTGCCCGGATTCCCAGAAAATAAATAGAGCTCCCTTCAGTTTTTGGAAAGCTGGTGCAGATTCCATCCACCAAGAAAGCACCATTTAATGCTGTTCTGTAGTAAAACTGTGGAATTTGGAATTCCACCTGTTAAATTATTTTTCCTCCCAAGCAGAAATGACAGGCGTATATGCTTAGCATCATTTCTGACCCATTTTAGGTGGCCCCAAACCAAGGTAAACATGTGATCCCTGATGTAATTGTTAGCATTAGCACAGGGACCGGGATGCAGCTGAGGCTGTGGGAAATATCTGATTCAGTCCAATTCTCAGCTGGGCTCGGCAAGGCTAAGGGAAAACTGATTCCCCTCCAAAGTGACCAGGGAGGGGGTGGGGGAGCACAAGACTGATTGGCGGGAGCCCCAGGCTTCATAACTTGTGGTGGGGGGGAAAGCTTTTCTTCCTTTACTGTGATGGGTGTGAATGACAAATGGTACCTGGAGGAGTGGGACCCGGGCACTAGAGGCGCAGGCAAGAAGGGGACAGGCTTGGAACTGGAAGATGAGACTCTGAGCAGGGCGGGATGTCAGTCCAGAGTGAGGCTCAAGAGTCTTCCTGAAGCAGAAGAATTGGGGAGCTTCGCTTGCTTGGCTTCATGGACTAGGCATTAAATTTCGAGTCCAAAGAACTGGGTTCATATCTTGTGTGGTTAACCCTCTTTTTAGCTGTGGAGAGGGAAGGGGAGCAATCGTTTATTATGTACCTACTGTGTGCCAGGGACTGTGCTAAGGGCTTAACAAATCACATCTCATGTTATATTCACAACAAACCTGAGGGGGGGTGCTGTTATCCTTACTTTACGGTTGAGGAAACTGAGGTAAACACAGCTGTAGTGAATTGCCCAGAGTCACATAGCTAGTAAATGTCAAATTCAGGTCTTCCTGATTCCAGGCCCAAGGCACCGCCCAGCTGCCTCAATGTGCGCTGCCCTGAGGATGTCCTTGGCTTTTCTCTTCTCATTTGTCAAACGAGGGAGCTGGACTGGAGCAAGGGTAATCAGCCTCTTTTTGTCTCATGAGACCCTCTGTCAGTGTGGTGAAGCCCTGGACCCCTCCACAAAGAAAGTTGGTGAGCACATAAAATACTTAGGATTGCAAAGGAAGCCAGATAGATTGAAATACAATTGTATATACACATATGCGTTTGTGTGTGTAAGCATGTATGTATGAGTGTGTATGTATGTGCATGTGTGTGTGTGTGTGTGTGTACATGTTCCCAGGGCACAGGTTAAGACCCTCTGGGTTGGAGGACCTCCTGGGGCCCTTCAGACGTGCCCAGGGTCACACAGCCTAAGACTGAAGCCTTACTTCTGTTGACTAGCTCCGTTATTTGAGCTCTAGGGAGGAGGAGGGGAATCCAAGAGAAAAGAATAAAGAATGCTTTTCTTCCATTTCTATCACTCTCTCTTTTATCCCCACCCAATGTAACGCAGCCATCTTTACCCTTTCATTCAGCATTCTCGGTCCTTTCTCGATGAAGTCCGGAGACGTGGGGACGAGGCATGGGCTGTCGCACTTTGTCCGTGTCTAAAGGACACTCTCTCTTCTTCCCTTACGTCCCAGCTTAGACCAGGGCTTCTCCAGAGGCTTTCATTGTTGAGGAATGCTGGGTGAGGCTTATTATTTTTAAGGCAGGATGAATTTATCACCAGGAGACCAAAATTGCAATCCTAGACTCCCTCCTTTTCCACCCAGAAGTCCTTGGGCATTCTCCTATTTTCCTCTAATTTCCCAAGATGTAAAACAAATGATTTTGACCAGCCCATCTTCAAGGTTCTACCCAGCTCTAAAATCTATGCTTCTTTTCATTATGTCTTAGTCACCTGCAGGGGCCAGAGTGCTATACCTGCAGTGAGGAAGACTTGAATTGGAATCCCGCCTCAGACATTTGCTGGCTGTGTGATCCTGGGCAAGTCCCTACTGCTCCCAGACTCAGTTCCCTCATCTGTAAAATGGTAATAACAATAGCGCCTCCCTCCCAGGGTTGTTGTGAGGATCAAATGAGATTTCATATGCGAAATCCAAAGTGTTTTACAAACAATAAGGTGAAATATAAATGTCAGCTATTGTCATTATTATTATAATAATTATTATCATACAAACTTATTTCCCCAACATAGACTATAATAGCTTGGTGACCTCACCTAGACCACTCCTCCCCTTTTCATATGGGGAAACTGTGGTCTGTAATGTGTCATATTCTGGTTGAGATAATAGCAGACGTTAAGGACTGAGCTGAGAATAGAACCCAAGTGGTTTCCTTACTCTCAATAATGAGCGATTCCCACAAGGCTACTCTCCCTGAGCCCTTGTCTTCTCATGCTTCCCCCTCCCCCATTGTCCTGAGGGGTCTTTGAGGGCAAGAGTAGCAGGAAGTCCATGGAGAAGAATTCTCCTAGAATAAGCTATTTATGAAACACTGAGGGGCTGTTGGGACCAAGGACCCAAAGGCAGACCTGAGATGGCTCTGGCCCCAGTGGAGATGGCCTGCCCACCCCGTCAAGCCCAAAGCACTTTCACATCGGGCGAGGTCTTTTCTGGCAGGATCGCCTTGGAGCCATTTGGATCTGGGTTTTTCATGTGGTGGTGGAAACAGCGTTAGCCCTTTAGGCAGAAGACCTGGGTTCCACCTCTTCTACCTACTCTCTGTGTGACTTTAGTTTCCTCCACTGTAAAATGAGTGAACGGGGCTAGATGACTTCTGGCTTCCCTTCTGGTTCTGAGTCCAATCCTGCAGTTACTATGACCTGCCAACAACCCCAGGAGGTATGTGATTCCCATTGTGCATATGGGGAAACTGAGGCCCAGGGGGTGAAGTGATTTGTCCAATGCCACTCAGGTAGTAAGGATTGGAGGTAAGATTTGAACCTACATTCCCTGATGCCCAAGGACGTGTTCCTTCCACTGTCTCAGTAATGACTGGAATGAGCTGCCTCTTCCTCATCCCCCCTTAGATGCTTCTTCTGGCACAAGGACTTTCCTGTTCCCTCTGACTGTTCCTATTCTCACCCTCCTTAATTCTCAAATTACTTTGTTCATACACATGTGCACATATTGTCTCCCTTCCTAGAGTGTAAGATGCTTGAGGGCAGGTGTTGATTAGTTTGGTGGGTTTGCTTGTGTGCATTCTTAGTGCCTAGCGTAGGACCAAAACATAATAGGTGTTTAATAATTAAAAAAAAACTTAATCAATCAACTAATTAATTCTTACTGAATTGACCTCGACTTTTCCCAACTTCATTTTCCCTTTCAGTAATTGGAGAGAGTCGGATTTATTCATCTCCCTAGTCCCTGCCACCTCGACGTTATACATTAGGCATTCCTCAGTCCTCGTAGCTTTGGAGTTAAGTCCTCTGAACTTTAAGGTCTCCCTAGCTCTGACGTTCCTTGTTCTATGTTCCATGTTCTCCATCCACTCTAGCACCCTCAGCGAGATGTTCCCTCTACGCTCTGACATTGGACGTTTTACTTTCTAAGATCTTCTCAGCTCTAGAAATCAATGTTCTGAGGTCTCTCCTAAGCACTGACAGTTCAAGTGGAATAAAGACAAGAGCTTATGAAGCACCTACTATGTGAGAGATGTGATGCTAAGCCCAGGGGATACAAAGAAGGGAAAAGACAGTCACTTTTCTCAAGGAGCTCACATCCCCATGGGGGAGACAACAGACAGACAACTAAATACAGACAAGCTCTATAGAGGAAAATAAAATGAAATAATTAACAAAGGGAAGGCAGTAATTAATTAAGAGGCTTGGGGAAGGCCTTCCGTAGAAGGCAGGATTTAGTCAGGACCTGGAGGAAGCTGGGAGGTCAGGAGTCTGAGCAGAGGAGGGAGAGCCTTGCAGGCCTGAGGGAGACCCAGAGCCGAGAGAGGGAGGATCTTATTGATGGAACAGCCAGGAAGCGGGGGTCACTGGATCACCGAGGATGTGTTGGGGATTAAGGTATAAGAAGACTGGAGAGGTAGGAGGGGCCAGGTTATGAATAGCCTGGGAAGTCCATGTTCCCTCTCGTAGATTCTCTTCCATCTCAGACATTCTGAGGGTCAGTAAGACTCCCGACAAACTGGAAACGATCCCATGCCCTGCCAGTGGCAGAGAAGCCACAGGGGGCTATGGTAAGTAGCCTGGGGTCTCCTGCCCACACTATATGAAAGAAACCCTGGTGGCGGCCGGAATGACTTCCCCTCCAGGTCTGCGGAAGGAGCTGCCTGGAGCCTGGGCTCTCTCCCCCAGAACCCCTCTTCAGCTATGTACTTGCAGTTTTTCAATTACTTCGAGGAAAAACAAAACTTTGGGGAGGCCTGAAGTTCAAAGCCATCTCAGCTCTGTTTTCCTTAACGGGACACAGGTGGCTCATTCATTGGAAACACCTTACCTTGCCTGCTCACTTTCCAGAAAAACAAACAGCGCTGACCTCTGGCCTGCTCAGGAAAAAGCAACCTTGAAATTTATATGCTTTCTGCTTTACTTACCCATTTCAATCAAATCCTCCTGTGGGCTATGGAGTGCCTCCATTCATCATGATGAAGAAGCATGGACATCTGGGCAGGGCTCATCGCTGTGCAAATGGATACCAGCTACGCCAGTGCCCGGGACCATCCTAGAAGACTCCTGAGGCACCCCCAGCTTACTGGGGGCGAGGCTGCAATATGGCAGCCTCAAGGAAACTGGGATCAGCTTCATGGGGCAGGGAGGGAGTTCAGCGAGAGAGACCTAGAATAAGCCGCATCCAAGCTTGCAGAGCTCCCCAAGTCCGGCCTGCTTGCTCCATCTGTCCTTCTTTCTCTGATGTATCCTAGGGACACCCCAGGGAATGGGCCTCAGTTACCCTGAAGAGTTCCTATACTTTCCAGCTTCCAAGGAAGTCTGCCCATCTTGCCTCTCAACCTCCTCCAACTGTGAATTCATTCGGCCACAACATATTAAGCCCCCACTATGTGTAGAGTCCAGGTCTGGGCACTGGGTGAGATACAAAGTTTGGACAAGGCACAGTCCCTGCCCTCGTGGACATTACCATCTGGTCAAGGCTAAGACACAAGCACAGATAATTATGATGTGTATTAGGTTCTAAAAAGCTTGCTCACCTTCTTTGCACCCTGTCTTCTTCCTTCCCTTTTGATATTCTTTTATGAAATGTCCTTCAGGAAATTTGAATATCTTTATCCTTTTGCCCTAGAGGAAGATGGGGCACAAAAATAAGTGTCAGTATACTCAGACATCCCTTTGCCCTGTGGGCAAGAGGAAACAAAGGGGCTGTGCTTTGGCTGTTCTTTCTGTCCCCAGCATTTAGTACAACACATAGAAGGCACTGGATAAATGATTGTTTAATTGGCTGACCATGGGTTCCATAAGCATGCTATTCATAGGAAAACACAAATTTGCTAGAGAAGTGAAAGAAGATCATGTTCCCCATGACACCCAAAGAGTCCTTTGCCATGAGACTTGGAAATTGAGAAGATGACCATGAGTTGGGGAATGGCTGAACAAGCTGTGGTATGTGATTGGGATGGAACACTATCGTGCTATAAGAAATGATGAGCAGGGTAGTTTCAGAAAAACCTGGGAAGACTTAGATGAAATGATGCAAAGTGAAATGAACAGAACCAGCAGAACATTGCACATATTAACAGTATGATGATCACCTGTGAAAGACTTGGCTACCTCTGATCAAGACAATGATCCGAGGCAATTTCAGAGGACCCACAGAGTTTGAATGCAGATCGAAGCATACTTTGTTCACTTTATTTTTCTTGCTTTTTTTCTCCCAACATGGCTAATATGGAAATATGTTTTGCATGACTTCACATGTATAATTGATATCATATTGCTTGCCTTCTCAGTGAGTGGGGGAGTGGTGAGAGGAAGAAAGAGAATTTGAAACTCAAAATTTTTAAAAATGAATGTTAAAAACTTAAAATAAACTATTTTTATAAACAGAGTCCTTTGCCATGAAAGGGCTAAAGCCATGTCACCCAGGCAAACACATGATCATCAAACGAACAGAGCTTCTCTGGCCCTGAAGCTAAACCTAAGCTATATTTCTAGTTTGAACCCTAGCTAGACCAGACAGAGCCTAGACAGAGTCTACAGCCATCATTCATGGGGGTCTTTAGCTAGAGCTAGGTCCCTGAAGAGGGTGATAAATGCCCCCTGTTGGAGAGTGACAGAGCTAGGGACGTAAGCCTTGTTACTAAGATGAGGGGATCAGAAAGCTGATGGTGTCAGGGAGCAGTGACTTCTGTTCCTTGATGAGATTTGTCAAGGGAAACACCATGTGGAACAGACCAAAGGCACCTGGGAGTTTATGTATGCAGTATTCCATGAGAAAAGTCTAAAGGAGATGCAAATAAAATACTCTCCAAGCTTAGAGGGGCAAGTCCCAATCAACTGAGGCAATCGGAGAGGCTTTCTGGATAAAGTGGAATTTTAGTTGGAATGTAAATTGTGGATTGCAAGAAGTGCAAAGAAGATGGGACGATATTTCATGCCTAGACAACAATATAAGCAAAGCCATGGAGAAGCAGGCACATGGGACATGTTTGGTGCACAAAAAAGAGGCCAGATCTACTGGAACATTAAGGAGACTAATACGATAAGGCTGAATGTTATGGTGGTGCCAGATTGCGGAAGGCCTTGAATGCCAAGCAAAAGAGTTTGAATCTGACAGCTAAAAGGGGAAAGATCTCTAGCAACCTGTCTGAGTTAATGGACCTTTTTAAATACAGTTTCCCTTTAAAATCACATGAAAAAGCAAAAACTTCCCTCGATAAGGAAAAACGACACAAATCATCCAAATGAAAGGAAAGAAAGGAAATCCTCACAAGGGACCAATCTCAGAAACAAACAAAAAAACAAGAGAAAGGGAGAAGAAAAGTGCAAATAAAAGAAATCCTCACACAAGGATGAAGCACCATAGGGTAAAAGAAAATGAGGAGAAATCTCCAGGAGAAAGGAATATCACTGCAATAGAAGTGTTAATGTAAGCCTCCCTCCTCACCAAAACAAGAATGAAGAACTTCAGAACTCTCCAGAGTAGACTAAACATTTAAGAAAAATGTAAAGGGAGAGAATTAATTTTTATTCTGAGCTGGGATTTCATCAGTGTAGGAAGATTTCTAGTGAGGAATTCATTTTACTAATGCAAAATGTTATTCAACTTATAGTCATTTCCCACACACTTCTTTTTTCTTTCATTTATTTAAAGTAAATTTTGTTTTTCAATTAACATTTGTTTTTTCTTCCTCCTACCTCACCTCAATGAGAAAGAAAAAAAAAACAAATCCCTTGTAAAAATATGCATAATAAAACAAGACAAATTCCCAGATTGACCACATTCAAAAACAGATGTCTCATTTTGTTCCCTGAGTCCATCACTTTTCTCTGAGCAGGTGGGCAGCATGATGACTCATCAGCCCTCTGGAATCATGTTTGGTGATTGCATCAATCAGAGTTCTGAAGGCTTCCAAGGCTGTTGGTTTTTACAGTGATGTTGTTATGGTATAAACTTTTCTTCTGATTCTGCTTGCTTCACTCTGCATTAGTTCACACACATCTTTCCAGGTTTTTCTGAAATTTCCCCTTTTGTAATTTCATATAGAACAGTAGTATTCCATTCCATCCATATACCATACTGTGTTCAGCTGTCCTTCAACTGATGGGCACTCACTTAATATCCAGTTCCTTACCAGCTCCAAATGAGCTACTATAAATATTTTTAACATATGTATCCTTTTCTTCTTTCTTTGATCATATTGGCATAGGCCAACAAGCAGTACCCCTAGATCAAAGGCTATGTGCCATTTAATAACACATTTCTAAATTATTTTGCAGAATGGTTGGGCTAATTCAAAGCTCGGCCAACAGTGCATTAGTGATAGAGTTTAAATTCTTAAAGAGTTATCTAAAGCCTTAATAAATTAAGTGACTTGTCCAGAGTCACACAGTTGATATGTATCGGAGGTGGGAACTAAAACCATGTTTTCCAGACTCCAAGGTAAACTCTTTATTCACTATGTAACAGTATCAGCAGGAGGAGATAAAGGAGAAAAAACAAAAAGAAATTAGAGAAAGGGGATAATATTATCACTACCACCACCATTACTTTACTCTTCTTCCTCCTCCTCCTGATGATGATGATGATGATGATGATGATTGTTAACATTTATGAATCACTTTAAAGTTTGCAAAGCACTTTCCATATATTATCTCAATTGTTTCTCACAACAATTTCATAAAATTGGTGCTATTACCACTCCCATTTTACATATGAGGAAACTGAGGCTGAGAGAGGCTAAGTGATCATATAGATAAGAAACTAAGAATTAGAAAAAACAAAAAACAGAACTCACTGCTTTAAAAATATAGTGGAGAATATTAATATAGCAGTGGGCATTCTGAAAATGAGAAGATGGACCACAACAAGTCATCGATACATCCATAAATATCAGTGCAATTTAAAAAATGAAAGACAATTTAAGGTCTTTACCAATCAAATTCTTAGATACTTAGCTCAGTGGAAAAAAATAAGACTTACTATCTGTCCAGAAAAACAAGATGAAGTAAAACACCTGGCTAGTATGTTTCTGGAAATGATATAAACTTAACAAGAAATATTGGGGGAAGAAAGAGGACAGAAATCAAGCGAGAGAATCCATAGTACACTATCAGAGAGGAATCTCAAGTTGCTTTTTCCCAGTTACATTATATCAAGGTGTCAAGGTGGAGATTTAAAAGAAAAAAAATCAGGCATCCATAAAGTACACACATTCATAAACATCAGTAGCAATTGCATAGGATTAAACATTTATGAGAAATTAAAGAATCTCTTACAACGTGTTACATGGACAATAATAATTGCTTGTATTTATTTAATGCTTTAATACTTGTAAAGAACTTTTTATCCAATCACTTTTGATTTCTCACAATAACTTGTGAGGCAGATGATGTAATTAACCCTATTTTGCACAGGAAGAAACTGAGGATGTGCAGGAAGTGATTTGCCTTGGGTTCTACCCAGGTGTTACATGGCTAGTAAGTACCAGAGATATCACATTTGATCTCAGGACTTTCTGGGTCTAGGTCCAGCACTTCTATCCATTGACTATGCCAAACCAGCTTGCATTCTTAAATAACATTTTGCAAAGTTTGTATAATACTCAATGAGAAAAATGCATTTTGGCAAGCAGCCAGATGGTGCAGTGGATAGAGTGCTGAGCCTAGAATCAGGAAGACCTGAGTTTGAACTAGTCTGAGCAAGATGGTTTCAGAAAGACTTGGAAAGTCATTGCATGTCGTGCAAAGTGAAGCGAGCAGAACCAAGAAAACATTGTACACAGTAAGAGCGACATATACACATGTATGTGTTGTTCAATTGTTTCAGTCGTGCCCAACTCTTCATGACCCCATTTGGGGTGTTCTTGGCAGAGATACCAGAGTGATTTGCCATTTCTTTCTCATTTTATATTTGAGGAAATTAAGGCAAACAGGGTTATGTGACTTGCCCAGGGTCACGCAGCTGTCTAAAGCCAGGTTCAAACTAGGTCTTTCTAGGTCCAGCATGGTATCAGCTGCAACATCTAGCTGTCCAACAACAATAGTACATATGTATATGTGTGTGTGTGTTTGTATACATATAGGTGCATACATACACACATACATGTAAAGAGCAGTTTGCACGTTGTCTGCCTCCCTCATTAGCTTGTGAGTTTTTTGAGAGCAAGGACTATTTTTCCTTTCTTTATATCCCCGGTGCTTAGCACGGTGCCTGGCACATAGCGGGCACTTAAGAAATGTTAACTGACCACGCGTGGAAGGTGGTGAGCCTGGATGGGAGCTAAGCATAAGGATCTAGGCACACAGAATCAGAGCTCGGGGAGACCCCAGAGATTGTCTAGTCTTGCTCACCCCTTTGCCAGGCAGGCACACTGAGGCGCAGGTAGAGATAGGGACCTGTCCGAGGTCGCAAAGAGTCCCTGTCTCCTGACTGCCAGTCCCACGTCTCTCCCACAGCCCCGGAGTTCTGCTAGCTCAGTAAGAACAGAAGGTAACGCCTCCCTCCTGGACCCTCAGTCACAGACCCGGGTCACATCACAGCCTCTGCGGCTGCGAGGGACGAGAGCCTTTGTGGCTTCTCCAGGGCAAGCTCGGTGAGCTGGAGCTCGGGGGGCGGGGGGGGCGTGGGTGTGTGGTCAGCGACACCCTGAGCCTGAGGAATGAGGAACACTTTCGGCACGCACACGGCTTCCTGCCTTGGCTTCCTCTCTCTGTGGAAGCAGATGAACCTTGGAGACTTCGTGGACGGGAGCGACTTCCAGACGTCGCCTCGCCCGGCCTCTCCGCTTACAAGTTGGGCAAACTTAGTAAATCGCTCTATTTCTAGATCCTCCATTTCCCCAGCTATAATGTGGGACTTAGAAAGCTTGTCATGCCTACCGCACAGGGCAGCAGCGAGGGTCCAGCGACATCCTGTTGCTAAACGTGTGGCCTTAAGCGAGTTACTTTTGCTCTCTGGGCCTCAGTTTCCCCATCTGTAAACTTGGCATCGCAGGATCATAAATTTAGAGCTGGAAGAGACATCAGGGGTCACTTAGTACTGCCTACTCATTTTATGCTTGGGGAAACTGAGGCCATGGAGGGAAAGGTCGTGGAGTTGGAACTTGAATACGAGTCCTTTGACTTCCAAAGCTGTGCCCTTTCCGCTGTACCATGGGCTGGGGATGGGGGCGGGGGGGGGGGGGTTGAAGAACTGTCCAGGGACTGACAGTCAGTGATTCCGTGACTCAGTGATTCTGAAAAGGGCAGAGAGCTACTGTGCTATTATTTGCTTCCAGATGAAGGCTCATTGAAGAGTTCTTCCTTCTTCATTCTTTATTGCCTTCCTGTTTTAGTGCTTATTGAGCCTTAAATTCAAGACTGCAGGTCTTCCTCAGAACTATCCTGAATCCCTGAGGATGAGGGGAAAGTCAAATCCATTTATACCAATCATTCAGTAAGTGTCTACTGTGTGCCAGGGACAGTGCTGGGCATTTAGGATAGAAAGACAAAAATGTAAACATCCCCTGCTCACACGGAGCATACATTCTACCGAAGGGATGTGACATGTGCACAAGTAAGGAAAGGTAGCCTATGTACAGAGCAATGGAAGGAATTTCAAGTGGGACAGAGTTTACCCAACTCCTATCCTCCCCGGTTTCCTTTAAGCCCCAACTAAAACCCCACCTTCTCCAGGAAGCCTTCTCCAAGCCCTCTTAATTCCAGTGCTTTCCCTCTGTTCATTATTTTCTATTGATCCTGCATAGAGCTTGTGTGTATATATTAGATTGCAAGCTCCTTGAGGGCAGGGGCCCCCTTTTGCCTCTTTCTGTATCCCCAACACTTAGCACAGTGCCTGGCACATAGTAAATGCTTCATAAATGTTTATTAATTGACTGATTGATCATCCATGGAGATTAAGGCTGAGACCTATGGGAACAGCCCTGGACAGTTGGCCTCTGGCAGCCTCTGTAGCTACTTAGATACTTAACTACTTAGCTCAACTGCTAGGAGTGTAGGAAAGTTGATGGAAGTGATGATAGTCACCTGCTAGTGGCATTGTGCATTTACCCATCACTTTAAAATGCAATGTGGATAGAAATTATAAATTAAAACATTTCTGAGGCTCTTCATTGTTGTGAGAATCAAGGAATATAATAATTACAAAAAGGACTTAAGGCAATGACTGGTACAGAGGAGGCACTACACCAAGGCTTCTCTCCTCCCTCCCTCCCTTCCTTTGTCATTTGGCAAAGGTGACAGAAAAGGAAAGAGACAAATGCTGGAGGGGCTGCAGGATAACAGACACATTAAATGATGGTTAGCAGATCTGGGAACTGGTCCAGGTATTCTGGAAGGCCAATGAGAACTATGCCCCCAAAGTCAAACATGTCCTTTGATTCCTTCTGAACCAAGCAGAGACAGTGATCATGATTCCAGAGCAGCTCTTCCTGGGGGAAATAGGCAGAACCAACCAATCAGTTGGGCACCATGGATAGCCAATTCCCCCCATTGCCCTGGTTCTGCCCTTTAGCACCAAAGAGAAAGAGTCCAATCTCTCCTCTATATGGCAGCCTTCAGATACTGGAAGATGGCTCTCAGGTCCCCACTTAACCTTCTCTTCTTCAGGCTAAAGGCTATCCCAGTTCCTTCAACTAATCTTCGAGAGTCATGGATTTGAGGATCCTCTTGATTTGAATAATTTCCAGCTTATCAGTATCTTCCATAAAACTCAGGTCTGAGAAGTGCAGATGAGGTCTGACTGGGGCTGAGGCCGGTGGGAGGACCACCTGCTTTTGAATGGAGCCCCAGATCATGTGAGCTTTGCTGGATGCCGCATCACGCTGCTGACAAATGGAGAACTGCAGTGGCTCTGTGTCACTTCTAGGGTTAAAGGCATGGCATCCAAAGTCCTTCAGATAACCTGGCACCAGCCTCCCTTTCCAAGCATGCTGCCCTCCATTCCCCTTCATGCATTCTGTGGTTCAGCATTGAGTCTTCTTTCTGTTTTCCTATCTCCCATCTCCTTGCCTTTCCACAAATTATTCCCTCATGCCAGGAATGCCCTGTCTCACAGAGTCCCGAGCTTCCCTGAAGTTTCAACTAAAGCAAAACTGACTGGGTGAGGCCTCTTTTGGTCACCCTGTATGCCAGTGTCACCCTCATGACCTTTTATTCATGGAGTGAGACTCTGGACTTACTCTCACAATTTAAGTGTGAGCCAGTAGGCTGGGTCTCCAGAGCTTGGCTATCTCTGTCAGGTTCTAAAGGTGCTTCCCAGAGGCATGTGAAATCCCTACTGCTCATATATAAATTTTGAATACTGAAAACCAGCAAGATATCTTGGGGTTTGTGGTCTAGATTTCTTTTTTATGGACTATGCCTTAAACTGAAATCACTCTGGCCCTCATGGATTGGCCAACAATAGGTCCCAGACCAAGCCTCCCTTGGACATTGTTTGGATTCTGATGGCTCAGACTGAGCACAAATAGCAATTGTTTCTACTGGACCAGAAACCCTGAGGATCTTCCCCTCCCAGATGGATTTTTTTTTTGATTAAGTAAAAGAGGGCATTCTTTGCCTCCTTTCTTACCTACCCTTAATCACTGAATGGGCATTGCCTCTCTCAGAGTGAGGACTTGAAAAGACCTTAGCTTAAAAAGGCCAAGGTCTCCCACTGCATCCTGGGCCATCTTCAGTCATCCTGATTTATATTTTGCTGCTGGACCCAGGTGGCTCTGGAGGAGAAAGTGAGACTGGTGACTTTGCACAGCCCTGCCTCACTTAAATCCAATTCACTTGCATGTCGTGGCATCACCTCTCTGATGTCATGGTCCTCTTTGAGCATGAAGGACAAACAGCAACTGCTTGAATGAACTTCAATATCAATATTTGCAAGGGATTGCGGAAAACAGAAAGCATCATTAAGAAGAGCAGGAAGGAAACTAGCGTTTATGAAGCACCTATCCGGAACAGGGCACTGCGCTTTCCAGTATTATCTCCTTTGATCCTCCCAACAACCCTGTGGGGGGACTGCTATTAGTGGCATCATCTTACAGTGGAGGAAACTGAGGCAGAGGTTAAGTGACCTCCCAGGTCACACAGCTAGTAAGTGTGTGAGGCAGGATTTGAACTCTGATGCTCTTGACTTCAGCCCTTTGTTCTCTACCAATAAATAAAGTAGAAAGGTAATTTTAGTGTCAATGCTTAAACAGGAAAATGTATGGATGTCACCCCCAAAGGGACTCAGTCTAACCTGTAAAGGAAATGCCCTGGAAGACTGCTATCTGATGGCAGCCGACAATTAAGAGGAAAAAATGCCGGTGAGTTTCTAGCGGTTTCCCCCAAACTAGGAAATCCAATGGAGTCCTGGGTGGGGGAACTCTCCAGGGGGTCCACAGGCCCAATGCTGATCTCAGGAGCCCCACCAGAAGTGAGCCTCTGGATTCACTCTCCCAACCTACATGCAGGCTCACATTCTAACGTGGTCACTCCTTAACTGTCTTCCCAGCCCCTCCAGTTCTTGGAGATGCCCCATCACATTTGTTTGGCTGATACTGTATCTGTGCACACTATCTCACAATGTAGATGATAAACTCCCTGAGGACAAGGATTGATGTGCTTTTCTTTTTGTATAACTAATGCCCAACATAATATGTGGCGTAGAGTAGGTGCCCAGTAAATTCCTATTGATGGATTGCTTGCCCCCTAATGAGGATTTCACTTGGAGACCTCTGATTGTGGGAAGTCCTCACACTGAGCCAATATCTGCCTTCATTGCTCCTAGCTCCGCAGCTGTGCCATGTTAGAGAATTATTTTTCTGGATGCCCATGAAATTTGGGAGCGTGGAAGCCATGTTTTGGGGAGCTGAGTTGGTGTTCAGGATGACTTGAGAGGGAAGGAATCCTAGAGGCCAGAGGTGGACGCAGGCCATCGGGGTCCTTTATTTGCACGGGGGCCTTTGCTGCACGAGCTCCTGAGTTGAGGTGGACGTTCTGGCAGACTGGCTGGGACGCTGGAAGCTGGGGTGCTGGAGCCTGGCCTGGAATGCTGAGTGTGGCCAGGCAGATGGCAATGTGGAGGTGGCCCAAGGGATTATCTGAGTTTGGGAACTTCAGCCGGGCTCCCTGATCCTTCCTTGGAAACCATCTTGGAGCCCTGTGTGTGGAAATGCAGGTTGTTCTTAATGATTGCCACATGAAGCTTCAAACCACAGCATTTTTTCCCAGTTTGCTGATGTCTGTGGCACAAGAGTCCTGGGCCTCGGCCCCAAAGTGCTCTCATGCTGAGTAACCACATCCCATCACAGAATCTCAGAGCTGGCAGCGGCCAGAGAAGCCGTCCTGGCCAGGCCATACCTGACCAGGAATCCCATCTGCACCACACCTGAGCAAGGCCTGTCCAACCTCTGTGGGACAGTCTCCAGGGAGGGGAAACTCACTACACCCCAAAGCAGGCTCTTCCGCACTGGGAGAGCTACTTGGGAGGAAGTTCTGCCTCTCTGTAACTTTGAGCCATTGTTCTTGGTTTGATCTCTGAGGCCAAGCAGGTCAAAGGTAAAATCTCTTCCTATTAGAGATGGTGTAGTGGATAGAACACCAGGCCTGGAGTCAGGAAGACTCATCTTCTTGAGTTAAAATCTGGCCTCAGACAAACACTAGCTGTGTGACCCGGGGCAAGTCACTTAACTCTGTTTGCCTCAGTTTCCTCATCCATAAAATGGGGACAATGATAGCACCCACCTCCCAGAAGTGATGTGAGGATCCCATGAGACAATATTTGTATAACACTATGTAAATGCTGGCTATTATTCAATTTGACAACCCTTCTAGTACTTGAAGATATCTATCATCTACCTCTAAATTTTGTCTTCTCCATTGACAATTCTTTCCACTGATTTCCATGGTTCGTGAACTGGACACTGTCTACCACCCTGGCTGTCTCCCTTACCGAAATATTGTCATAGAGGAGTCAGAGGGCATTAGTTAAAATCCTGGCTCTACCCCTGAATGCTCTTGTGACCTTGGACAAGTCACTCATGGATTTCTGTAGCTCAATTTCCTCATTTGCAGAAGGGAGGTGAACTAGTAGTAGCTGGCATTTTCATAGCCTGTAAAGCTTGCTAACAACTTTACATCTGTCCTTTTGCCTTCTGGGGTCCCTTCCAAGTTCAAATCCAGTATCATCAGGACTTTCTACAGCTGATCAATGTTATTTCTAGAATGTGACTCTACCAAGGCAGGTTAAAGGAACTGGGATGTTTAGCTTTGAGAAGATAAGGCTTGGGGAGAGAGGGAGGATGACAAAGTCTGTCAGCCCTCAAAGGCCTCTCATCAGTTAGTCACATTTACACTTTAAATTTTTTATTATATTAGACTGTACACTTTATTAAGTATATATCATGGACCAGACTTGGTGCTAGATGGTAGAGGTATAAGGAGAAAGAATAAAGTTATCCTTGTTTTAGGAGCTTCTATTCTTTTTAAATTAGATTTTATTTTTTTAATTAAAAAGCATTTATTTTTCCCTCTTACCACCTCCCTTTAAGAAAGTAACACAAAAGGATGGAGCCAAGATGGCAGAGCACCAGACAGCAACCCAGCCAAACTCTCCCAACATTTCCATCCAAACAACTTTAAAAGAATGCCTCAAGTCGAATTCTGGAATAGCAGAGCCAATAAAAGGTCAAGGTGAGACATTCTTCCAGACTAACACAACTGAGGATGTTGGCAGGACAAGTCTGTGACACTGGGGTGGGAACCCACCCACCACATGGCAAGAGCACCAGAAGTGACCCTTGGAGGTGGCCACAGCAGTAGCAGCACCAGCTTCAGAAACTCCCAGCCCAGAGTCAGAAAGAGATTACAGGGGATCCTTTGCTGGCATTTGGTGCAGTTGGTGCTGGTTGGCAGCTCAACTGCCCATATTCAGTTCTGGGTCATAGTTCCAGGGTGCTTGTGGGAGCAAAAGTGAGCAGGGGACTCGGTCACAGTTCCAAGGGCCAAGAGAAGTACTAGTGCTTACAGCTGCAGGGGAGCAAGGACCCTTCCTGGGTAGAGACCAGAGCACAGACCAGAAAAGCAGTGACCACACCTATCCCCAGACCATACCACCTTGGAAGTACTGAAAACTGTATCAGAACTGTATCTGAAAAGAGCATGAAGCTTGGGACAGTGCCTCCACACCCCGAGGTGAGCAGAGCCCAACTTTAACATAAAGTTCAAAATCAAGAAATAGACTTGAAAAGTGAGCAAACAACAACAAAAAGAACATGACAACAAAAAGCTATGATAGTGGCAGGGGGAGATGAAGGCATAAAATCAGAAGAAGGCAACAGTGTGAAAACAACTACAAGTAAAGCTTCAAAGAAAAATGATAATTGGATTCAAGCCTAATAACGATTGCTGGAAGAGTTAAAGAAAGTCGTAAGAATGGTAGAGGGAAATTGGAAAAAGAAATGAGACTGATGCAAGAAAATTAAGAAAAAGAATTAATAGCTTGGTAAAAGTGGCACAAAAATATTGAAGAAAATAACGCCTTAAAAATAGAAATGACCAAATAGAAAAATAGGTACAAAAGATCACTGAAGAAAGTAATTCCTTAAAAATTACAATTGGGTAAGTGGAAGCTAATGACTCCATGAAACATCAAGAAACAATAAAACAAAGTCAAAAGAATGAAAAATTAGAACAAAATGTGAAATACCTCATTGGAGAAATAGCTGACCTGGAAAATAAATCAAGGAAAGATAATTTAAGATTCACTGGACTACTTGAAAACCATGATTAAAAAAAGAACCTAGACATCATATTTCAAAAAATTACAAAGGAAAACTCCCTTGATATCTTAGTTCCAGAGGGTAAAATAGAAATGGGAAAGATCTACCAATCACCTCTTAAAAGAGATCCCTAAATGAAAACTCCCAGTAATAGTATAACCAAATTCCAAAGCTCCCAGGTCAAGGAGAAAATACTGAAAGCATCCAGAAAGAAACAATTTGAATATCATGGAGCCACAGTCAGGATCCCTAAAATTTAGCAGCTTCTATGTTAAAGAAGCAGAAGACTTGTAATATAGTATTTGTGAGGGGAAAGGAGCTGAGATTGCACCCAAGAGTAACCTACCCAGCAAAACTGAGTATAATTCTTCAGGGGGGAAAATGAATATTTAATGAAACTGAGGATTTCCAAGAATTTCTGATGAAAAGACCAGAGCTGAATAGAAAATCTGATTCCAAACACAAGATTTAAGAGAAACATGGAACGGTAAACAAAAGGGAAATCATAAGGGATTTAATAAAGTTAAACTGTTTACATTCTTAAATGGGAAGATGATACTTGTAACTCCTAAGAACTTAATCATTATTGGGAAAGTTAGAAGGAGTGTACATACACAGAAGGCATGAATATGAGTTAATTATGTTGGGATAATCTCTTTTAAAAAAAAGAAATGAAAGGAGGAGAAAGAGAGGTGCACTGGGAAAAGGGAAAAGGGAGAGGTAGAATGGGAAAAATTTTCTCACATAAAAAAGACAAGCAAGGAAGAGCTTTGATAGTGGAGAGAGAAATGGGGCAATGCCTGAACCACATTCTCATTGGAATTGGTTCAAAGAGGGAAGAATTATATATCTCTATCTATCCATCCATTTATCTCTCTCTCTCTCTCTCTCTCTCACACACACACACACACACACACACACACACACACACACTCAGTTGGGTATAGAAATCTTTCTTATCCAATAGGGAAATAAGAGGGGAAAGAATAAATAGTATGTGTAAGAAATGATAAAAAAAAAGAAGGCAAGTTAAGGGATACAGTGGTCAGAAGTGTCCTGAGGAAGGACGGGAAAAAAGAGAGACACAAGAATAAACAGAAGAAAATATGAGAGGAGGAAACACAGTAATCATACATGTGAATGTGAATGAGATGAACTCAGTCATGAAATGGAAGCAGGTAGTAGAATGGATTAGAAGCAAGAATTCAACAATATGTTTTTATAAGAGACACATTTGAAGCAGAAATGACATTCACAGAGTTAAAATAAAGGACTGGAGCAGAATCTAATATGCTTCATGAAGTAAACAAAGCAGGGTAGCAATCAAGATCTCAGAAAAAGCAAAAAAAAAGACCTAATTAAAAGAGATAATTGATGAAACTACATTCTTTTAAAAGGCACCATAGACAATGAAGTGATGTAACATTTTTATAGCAAGTTTCTCTGATAAAGGATTAATTTCTCAAATATATAGGGAACTGAGACAAATTTATATATAAAAAAAAGAGCCATTTAATCAATGGCCAAAAGATATAAATAGACAGTTTTCAGATAAAAAAATTAAAACTATATTATATGAAAAAAATGTTCCAAGTCACTATTAATTAGAGAAATGCAAATTAAAACAACTCTGAGGTACCACCATATACCTATCAGAAAGGAGAAATGCTGGAGGGGTTAAGGGAAAACAGACTTGTTAATAAATTGTTGGTGGAGTTGTGAACTAGTCCAATCATTCCAGAGAACAATTTGGAGATTTTATGTGCCCAAAGTGCTATAAAATTGTGCATACCCTTTGGCCCAGCAAAGCTACTACTATGTCTGTACCCCAAAGAGATCAAAGAAAAAGGAAAAGGGCCCATATTTTAAAAAAATACACAAGCTTTTTGAGGTGGCAAAGAATTGGAAATTGAAAAGATGATCATCAATAGTAGTGGTTGAACAAGTTGTGGTATATGATTGTGATGGAATACTATTGTACTATAAGAAATGAAGAGCAAGATGGTTTCAGAAAAACCTTTAAAGACTTATAAGAACTGATACAAAGTGAAAAGAGAAGAACCAGGATATCATTATGCACAGTAACAACAATGTTGTAATGATGATCAACTATGAAAGACTTGATTACTCTGATCAATACAATGATCCAAAATAATTCCAAAGGACTCATGATTTAAAAAGTGCTTTCCATTGCCAGAAGGAGAACTGATGAACTCTGAGGGCAAATTGAAGTATAATTTTCTTGCTTATTTTGCAATATGGTTAATATGGAAATATGTTTTGAATGATTTCAAATATATAACTGATAACATTTGCTTGCCATCTCCATGAGTGAAGGAAGGATAGAAGGCAGAGAGAGAATGCGGAAATAAAAATTTTAAAAAGAAAAGAATGTTAAAAATAAGTATTTAAAAAAGAATAAAATAACACAACCCTTGTAACACATATGTACAGTCAAGCAAAACATATTCCCACTTTGGCCGTTGTCCAGAAATGTGTGTCTCATTCTTCATCTTGAGTCTTCATTAGAAGATGAGCAGTATGTTTCATCATCAGACCCATGGAATCATAGTTGATCATTGCAGTGATCAGAATTCTTTAGTTTTCAAAGTTGTTTGTTTTTACAATGCTATTATTGTACACATTGTTCTTCTGGCTCTGCTCACTTCATTCTCCATCAATTATTACAAATCCTTCTAGGTTTCCCTGCCTTTGGTCATTTCTTACATCACAACCACATTCCATTATATTCATATATTATAATTTGCTCTGCCATTCCCCAATCGACGGTCACCCTCTTTGTTCCCAGTTCTTTGTCTCCACAAAAGTAGAGGCTATAATTTTTTTTTTTGTACAAATGGGTTTGTTTACTCTTTCTTCAGCCTCTTTGGATTATACATTTAGTGGTGGTTTAGTTGGGCCAAAGGGTAGCACAATTTAATGCATAGTTCCAAATTGCACTCAAGAATAGATGTCCAACAGTAATAGCAATATTGTAAGAATGATCAACTGTGAAAGACTTAGCTACTCTGATCAAAATAATAATCCAAGACAATTCCAAAAGACTCATGATGAAAAATGCTGTCCACTTCCAGAGAGAAAGAGAACTGATAAACTCTGAGTACAGGTTTAAGCATGCTTTTTTATTTTCTTTATTTTTCTTGTTTTTTAAAATATATTTTCCTTTGCAACATGAATAGTATAGAAATACATTTTGCATGACTTCCTATGTATAATTGATATCATGTTGCTTGCCTTCTCAAGAGGTATGGGAGGGGTAGAATGGAGGAAGACAATTTAGAACTCAAAATTTTAAAAAAAAGAATGCTAAAATGTTTTTATATGTAATTGGGAAATATTAAATGAAATAAATAAAAAAGATATTAAAAGAGAATAGTTGTACTAATTCACAGTTCTGCCACCAGTAAGTTAGTGTGCCTATTTCCCCAAGGCCCTACCAACGTTTGTCATTTTCTTTTTTTTGTCAGTTTCACTAATCTGATGGGCATGAAGTGAACCTCAAAATTATTTTAATTGCATTTTGTGAATTTGCTGATTTTGAACATCTTTTCATATGGGTATAGAGAGCTTTGATTTCTTCCTTTGAGAACTGCCTATCCATGAGGGAGCTTACATTCTAATGGTGGGGAAAAAAAGTACACATAGTTTCCTCCCCCTGTGGAGCAGAGCTTATTCATGTCGACTGATCAGAGTTCATGAATCCTCCATTCTGGAGCTGTCTGCACCTTCCTCATCCCAGCTTTTTCTCTTTTGAAAACACTAAGAGTGATGTCCTTAGATCAATTTTTACTAGAGCCAATCACCTGCCGTGTTTGGAATAGAGATCATACTCAGATTGCCTTTAGCCCTGATAATCATGAAGTCCACATTTACAAGAAGAATGGGAACCAATGGGTTGAAAGCCCATGAACTGAAGGAACACAATGGACATAGTACAAGCATTGACTGGGTTCCCAAGAGCCCATTGAATTGTAACTTGTGGTGCAGACCATAATGCCTATGTCTGGAGTCAGAAGGCATCTGGAAACCAACCCTAGTGATCCTGAGGATTAATCATGCAGCCACCTTTGCGAAATGTTCTCCCTTGGAGAATAAATTTGCTGTAGGTAGTGGAGCTCTACTGATTTCCGTGTGCTACTTTGAGCCTGAAAATGACTGGTGGGTGAGCAAACACATAAAAAAGCCAATTAGCTCTACTGCCCTTAGTTTGGACTGGCATCCCAACAATGTTTTGCTGGCTGCTGCATCTTGTGACTTCAAATGCAGTTTTTTTTTCTGTTTACATTAAAGAAGTTGATGGAAAATCAGCCAGTACTCTGTGGGTGCCAAGATGCCTTTTGGTCGATTGACATCAGAGTTTGGTGGTACCAGAAGTTGTGTTTGGGTCCATGGGGTTAGTTTCTCGCCCATGGGAACTGCCTCGCTTGGGTCACCGTGATAGTACTGTATCAGTTGCTGATGCCTCCGAAAACATGATGGTTTCACAGCTGAAAACAGAGTTCCTCCCACTCCTGAGTGTGTCGTTTGTCTCTGAGAATAGCAAGGTAGCTGCTGTCCATGACTGATACCCAATGCTATTTAATTATGATGATCATGGCTCATTGACCTTCGTCTCCAACTTAGACATTTCAAAACAGAGCATCCAGTGCAACATCTCTGCCATGGAATGCTTCCGTAACATGGACAAGAGAGCCACCACTGAGGATCGCAACACTGCTCTGGACGGGCTATACCAAAACAGGATCACCCAAGTGTCTATTTATGAAGTGAACAAGTAAGACTGACCCAAATTTTGCATCACTGGCATTGACGGAGCAATGACAGTTAGGGATTTCAAGATTTGGAGTCTTCAATCCAGGGGCTACAAATCATATGAAGCTGTATTTACGTTCTCTATCACGACAGACACTTGACAGAATGAAGCTCCAGCATTTGCATGAAGAAGGGAAAGACCCTACCACAAGTCAAAACTGAGAAAATATCCCTTGCAGATGTTTTGTTTTCATTTTTTTGAACATGATTGGTGAATGTATTGGTTTAAAAAAATCAGCAGTGATGTTTTTTGATTGGCTAGTTCATTCCATTCTTGACCAAAGTTGACCTTTAAGTAGTTTATGATGGGAAGTTGTCGCACTAAATTAAAGGGAGGTTTTATGTAAATTGTCTGCTAGGAAAATTAAAAAAAAAAACAGGAAAAAGAAGAAGTACATATAGAAATGTATCCAGAATAAATATGATGAAACAAAAAGGATTAGGAGCAAGTCACTTAATATTTCCTTTTCCTCACAAGTAAAATAGGGATAATAATAGAACCTACCTCCCAGAGTCGCTGTGAGGATCAAATATTTAAACCCATATAAATCATTTTGTAAATTTTAAAGCACTATAAAATATTACCACTATTATTTTAATATTTTTTTCTTTTTCTATTCTACTCTCCAGTCATCTTCATGCCATAACACCTTATTCCGCTTTCTAGACTCCACCTGACTGGCACTCAGCTCCATCCCTGTAAACCACGGACTCCTGATTGGTGAGTGTCCGGACTGATCCGGACCCAGAATATTCCTTTCTGGCCATCTTCATCCTATGCTTTCGAATAAGTGTATTCTACTCTCCCCTTCCCTTTCCTCTTCTAGCTCTGCAAATCAATGCTACCATCCATTTAAGGACAGATCAAACAATTATCTTTTAGCTCCATCTACCATCCCAGTGACTCCCAGACAAAAACACCCATCCACGGCTAGCCACTGTTTATCTAGCGCTTGTGGCTTGCTAGGCATTTTACAATTATTATTTAATTTGATCCTCACAACAGCCTTGGGAAGTAAGTGACACTATTATGCCCATTTTACAGATGAGAAAAATGAGGTCGACAGAGAGTAAGTGACTTAGCCAGTGTCACAGAAGTTGGTAAGTGTCTGGGGCAAGACCTGAAGCCAGGCCTTCTGGACTGCAGGCCTAGTACTCTGTCCACTGATGACTTTTATATTTTCACTGGTAATTCACCAATAAAAGTTTCCACTCATTGAAATTTCCTTTGCGATAATGAAAAACAGCCTGGTGCCTTGGTCTTTAATTATTGACCTTTTTGCCTTCTCTTAACAGATGATGCTGTTATAGTGCTGCGCTCAATATGCCAGCAAATCTGGAAAACTCAACAGTGGCCACTGGATCGGAAAACATAAGTTTACGTCCCCATCTTAAAGAAGGACAATGCCAAGGAATGTTCAAATTGTCAAATAATTGCACTGATTTCATACACCAGCAAGGTTTTGCTTAATAAGATCTTGCAATCTAGGCTCCAGCAATATATGAACTGAGAATTGCCAGAAGAGCAGGCTGGTTTTGAAGAGGCAGAGGAACTAGAGACAAAATTGCCGACATTGGCAGGATTATGGAGAAAGTAAGAAAGCTCCGGAAAAAAAAGCACATCTATTTTGGCTCCATTGCTTACCCTAAAGCCTTTGACTGTGCAGATCGCAACAAAATGTCGCAAGTGCTCAAAGACATGAGAGTGCCAGATTATTTTACTTGTCTCCTGAGAGACTTATAGGTGGGTCAACAAGCAACAATTAGACCCAAACACGGAACAAGTGATTGGTTTAAGATTGGAAAAGGAGTAAGGCAAGGTTGTATATTGTCAACTTATTTATTTAACTGCTAGGCAGAGTACATCATGGGAAATGCCAGACTGGATGAATCAAAAGCCAGAATTAAGGTTGCCGGGAGAAAGATCAACCATCTCCGATAGTATCATTCTGATGGCAGAAAGGGAGGAAGAATTAAGAAGCTTCTTGATGAGGGTGAAAGAGGAGAGTGTAAAAGCTGGCTTCACATCAAAAAGAATAAGAATATAGCAATTGCCCCCATCACTTCCTAGCACACACAGAGAGAAGAAAGTGAAGCAGCAGCAGGTTTTCTATTCTTGGGTCCGAGATCACTGCAGTCAGTGACTCCAGCCATGAAATCACAGGTCGCTTGGAAGGAGAGCTCTGGCAAATCTGGACAACACACTAAAAAGCAGAGACTTCACCTTGCCGACAAAGGTCCACGTAGTCAAAGCTATGGTTTTTTTTTCCAGTAGTAGTGCGTGTGGCTGCGAGAGTTGGACTATAAGGAATGCCGAGTGCTGCAGAAGCGACCCTGTTGAATTGTGGTGCTAGAGAAGACTTTTGAAAATCCCTTGAACAGCAGGGAGATCAAGTCATTCAGTACTTAGAGGAACTAATTCAGGCTATTCGCTGGAAGATCGAGTATCGAAACTGGAACTTAAATACCTTGGACACATAAAGAGAGGATGGGACTCGTTGGAAAAGGCCCTGATGTTGGGGAAGATTGAAGGCAAAAGAAGAAGGGGCTGAAATGGATGGATAGCATCATGGAAGCAATGGAAGTGAGCTCAGACAGACTTCAGGAGACAGCGAAGGATAGTCTAGTGTCCAACGGTCCGTGGGGTGACAAAGAGTGGGACCCAACTAAACGACAGCCTTCTCTAACTCAGTCCTTGGCCTGCTGTGTGGATAGCCCCAAGCAACGCCATTAGGATCACAGCCACTGGTTGTGTCCACCCTGCTTTCCTCCATAGCTCTCCTTCATGTCTTATCTTCTTCATTAGAATCTAAGCTTCTTGATGGTAGGGCCTTTGGGCTTGTTTTTGTATCATTTTTGCATAGCACAGTGCCTGGTGCATGGTAAATATTTAATAAATGCTTTCCCATTCATCTTTTCAAAAGCTGACCCCAAAGGGGGAGCTAGATGGCACAGTGGATAGAGCACTAGTCCTGAAATCAGGAGGACCTGAGTTCAAATCCGGCCTCAGACCAAACACTTGACACTTACTAGCTGTGTGACCTTGGGCAAGTCACTTAACCCCAATTGCCTACAAAAAAAGAAAGCTGACCCCAAAATGATTGCATCTTACGGTGTCTATGAGGTTGTGCCTCCATAATCCACCACCTTTCTACCCAAGGGAGAGAAATATATGACCTGGTTTCTAGGACTAAAGATGATCATCCCAGCCCATCCAGTCCATTCAAAGGATTTCCCCTTTTTTATTGCGCTCATTTCCTAAATTGTCTTCCTGTTTGTACTTACTTAGCTTTGCATATATGTGCATGAGTCTTCCCAAGCTTTTCTGAATGCCTCGTATTCCTCATTTTATCCCTTTACATCTACACACCAAAGTTTGTCTATTTCCCAATCAACGGACACCCACTTTGGTTCTAAGGCTTTTTTTTCTTTTAGCACGAAAAAGTTCTGCTGCAAATCTTTTATGTGTGTGTATGTATGCATGCATGTGTGTGTATATATATACATATGTACATGTACATGTACATGTGTATACACACACACACATAATTCATTTCTCTATCTTTGACCTCCTTAGTCAAAAACTTCATGGTAGAATTACTAGGTCGAAAGGTATGAAGAGTCCCCTGACTTTTCCTGTATAACTTGAAATCGTTTTCCAGAGCAGTGGATCAATTCACAACTCCACTCACACTGTATATTCCCACATCAAGCCCGTCTTCCCACAGCTCCACCAACAGAGGATGGGTGTGACAGTGTTTCCAAAGCTCCACTAACAAAGCAAATGCATTTAAATGACAGTGCTTTTGTTAACATTGAGGACCATCAAATACTGAATTTGTTCAGAGGAAAGCACGAAAACACAGCTGTTTTGAGGAAGAGCTTGAAACACATCCCTCTGTTGGTTTTCCTTCTTTTATTTCTTATACACCAGTTGCCCGGTCCGACCTGCACCAGATTCTCTGAACGTGTTATTGTCTTCAATCCACCGGGCCCCTGGCATCCCGGGGTTTGTTATCTACATGCCGGGTGGACGGCTACTTTTCACACATGACAGCCCGTGTTGCGTTTTCTCTGTCGTGGCCCTGCCGGATTTAATTTCACATACCAGGAGCAAGAGAAGCCCAGAGATCCAGAGGCCTCTGTCTGTCCTTGGGGCATCCGCTGTGGTTGTGCTGGGGATGTGCTGAACAGCCTTCCTCCGAGCCATGAACTTATGAACTGATGATTTTATGAAATCCAATGCTGGCTATTGTTACAACATAATCCTCCCTGACTTCACCACCCAATTTTTCTGTAACAGCCAGCTCTCCCTTCCTTTTCCTGTCAGAGAGATCTAGGCTTCCAGGATGGGGACATCCATCTCCCAAATCCCTGCTTTCCGTGGGCCTGCCAAAGACTGTTCTCAGCCTCCCCGCTCGACTCCTTGGCCCACATTCACGGGCTGGTCTGGCGGCTAATTGCTGAGCGGCCCTTCCCTGCAGCACCCCTGGAAGCTTCTTCCGGCCACCCCCAGCCAGCCTGCGGGGCTAGCTTTCTCACCTGGTGACCTGCAGGTGGGATTTACAGAGAATTAGAGTCGGAGTCTATTGGCCTGGGAGGGGAGCTTGGAGAATGGAGGCAGAACAGCAGGCTCCAAGGGTGGGGTCAGCAGCATGATGCAAGTGCACCGGCTGCCCTGGAGACCCAGGCACTAAGGGGAGACAGGAAGTGGGCCTGGACTCAGTCAGAGAATCCAGGTTCGGGGCTTCATGAACTTGTACAGACCACTTCCCTGCTCTGCGGAATGGGGATGGTGTACCCCGCAAAGGGCGGTCATGGGGAGAGGTGAAATTCTGGAGAAATGGTAGTGATTAGTGGTACAATTGTTAGCCACGCAGTGGGTAATATTCTATTTCTACCGCCTGCTTCAGAGGGCTTGTGGGAGGAAAATGTTTGTGATAAAAAGATGTGAGAGATTTATAATTTATCACCATTAGCAGCAGCAGCATTACTACTACGAATATCACTACCACCACCACTACTGCTACCACTACTACTACTACTACCACTACTACCACTACTACTACTACTACCACTACTACTACTACTACTACTACTACTACTACTACTACTACTACTACTGTTACTATTATGGTTGGGTATAGGGATAAAGACAGACACTTCACCTGTGATTTCATTGGTATGACAGATTTCCTGGTGAGGAAATTTACTCTACCAATGCAGGTCAGTTTTTCTTCTCCTTCTCCTCCTCCTTCTTCCCCCTCCCCCTCCTCTTCCTTCCCCCTCCCCCCTCTTCCTCCTCCTTCTTCTTCTTCTCCTCCTCCCCCTCCTCCTCCTCCTCTTCCTCCTCCTCCTTCTTCTCCTTCTCCTCCTCCTTTTCCTTCCCTTTTCCTCCTCTTCCTCCTCCAATCTCATAGGTGGACGGAATTCTCAGTGAGGACACTTCCTGTACTGATGCAGACTGTCCCCTGTTCCTGTGCTTATGGTCTGAGAGTTGTCTGTGTCCCCGGGAGGCTATTATTTGCCTAAGGTCACATACCCAGTGTGTACCGGAGACAGGACTTGACCCCAGGTCTTCCTAACTCTCAGTTGGGCTCTCTGCCCACAACGCAATGCTTCCTCTATTTTTGTTACTATTTTTCTCGTTCTTATCATTTCCTGTTCAATGGAATCCAGGCAGAAAAGGTCCTTGGAACACTTGCTATCATGCCATTGTGTTCTATATTTGACTGAGCAGAATATTGTGTGGGCAGATGAAATACCTGCTTTTAGTAATCAAAGGGAGACGTTAGGTTCAGAACCCCGTTGGCAGCTCATTGAAGACCTCTTTGGGCACCTTCAGGTCAGCAGGCAGGCTGATGGAGATGACCTGGATCTGTCATCCTATTCCCATGTGGCTTGATTTTGTTTTATTTTTTGGTGTTTTGAGAATTTACCTTTCTACATAATTTAGTGATTAGGAGAATTTGGCATGGTGAAAACTATTAAAACATTGGTTTTAAACATGTATGGGTCAACATTGTGTCCAGGAAATTATAGACATTGTTCTGTCTAATCACCATCCGATTCCTTGACAGTTTACTGGGTGAATCCTCAGGTGTCTGGGGAGGGGGAGGGATTGGGTCTTCAGCATGGGAATTTATCATAGTTTGTGAAAAAAAAAAGATAGAAGTGGGAAGTTGGGTGGCACAGTGGATAGAAGAACCCTGGACCTGGAGTCAGGAAGACTCATCTTCCTGAATTCAAATCTGACCTCAGATACTTACTAGCTGTGTGACCCTGGGCAAGTCACTTCACCCTATTTGCCTCAGTTTCCTCATCTGTAAAATGAGCTGGAGAAGGAAATGGCAAAGCACTCCAGTATCTCTGCCAAGAAAACCCCAAATGGGGTCACAGAGAGTCAGGCATCACTGAAAAATGACTGATGAAAGATGGACCATGGAATATGAATCTGGCCACTTGAATATGTCTTTTGAAATCCTTGGCGGGGGCTATGTTTTTGCAACTTCCAGTGATGAGTTGCACAGATTCTTTTGTTTCCCTAATAAGGGAAGGCTTAAGCTTAAGCCCGGCTTCTTAAGGGCGACCGCTCTGTAATTTCTGGTGGCAGAGTCCTGGCCTTCTACTGCTCTGCTAAAGCCTGGTGTTTCTCTAAACCAAGCTGCATGACGCTACTGTTTGTCTGATGCTTCTCTGTCCACACAGGATGGCCTGAGGAGCAGCGCTACCGCCACCTTCCTCATCAGTCCCGAGAGCCCCTCTGACCCACTTACTGGGTGTTCAGCTGCCGGGTCTCATTTCCCTCTCTCTGGCCCATTATCACGTCCAGTACCTTCAGACCTGATTTGCCTTCTGACTCTTCCCTTACCTCCTCCTCTCATCTCTGATCCACGCTTCCTACCTTGTCTCTAGTAACTGCAGCTCTGAGTAAGCTTGGACCCAATTTGACTCAAGGCAGTGTCTCCCAGAGCAGCTGCGCTAACCTTGGGAGCAAACTTGCCAGCCCATTCATGCTCCCTGCTGTCCTCAGTTATCCCACACTTGGCTCATTTCAATTCTACTTTCTCACATATCTTGGCAGAGATGATACCTGACCTCTCTCTGGCTCCCTGCTGGCTACAGTGGACACTGACTGACCCTCAGTCCATTATGTCATGCATGGACTGAGCCTGAGTCAGGAAAATCCAATCGAACTCTTTCATTTTATAGGTAGGAAAACTCATTCCTCTCCTTGGAAAGTCAAGTAGCTCCCCCAAGGGCACACAGTGAGTCAGAACTGGTTCCTCATCTATGGCTCCTTCTCCTAAAACATGATGTGGCATAGTGAGCTCTTACTATGTGCCTTTTGGAAGAAAGGCTATACTAATTGCACTCCATTGGAAGTGGCTCCTACATGTGTAGAATTGAAAAAACTCAATTTTGTCATCTACATTCCCTCCGTTCAACAAATCACAGCCCCTGATCCCTGACATTGGCTAGTAAAGATCATTTAGGAGACTCTGTACAGGGGTTGGGTGAGTGGCTATCATTTGCTAAAGTCCATCATGGGGGTATTGGAGTTGAAATGCATATCTGATGGCAATGGACACTTTGGCATGAGGCTCCAGTACTGGAGTCAGACACTTTGGATCAAACTTTAACTTTTATTCCACTTTCAGACTTTTGACCTGAAGTCTGGATTAGGAGTTTTTTTTCTCTTTTTTCCTTTTCAGAATTAAAGTACTACTGATACCTTTTCTTTTATGAATATATGTATATATAAATATATTCCATAATTACATGTTAAAATAATTTTTAACATTTGTGTTTTTTTAAAGTTTTGAGTTCCAAATTCTATTCTTCCTTCCCTCCCTCCCCGCTCCCTGAGACGGTAAGCAACCATAGGTTATACATGTGCAATCATGTAAAACATTTCCATATTAGTCATTTTGTTCAAGAAGACACAAATTTAAAAAAAAGGAAAGAAAAAAATTAAAATAGCATACTTCAGTCTGTATTCAAACAATATCAGTGTCAGCTGTAATTATCCACCTAGTCAGTGAGCCTACCTTTATAATAAAGAACAACAGTTTAACCAAACTAACCGGTAGAGCAATCATATATAGCGGTGTATGTACCATTCTGTACCCATAGTACCCCATCTCTCCAACAAAAAGACAGAGGTAAGCGGCAGCTTTTAATTGTTGCATTCATTATGTATGTTGTTCTGTTTTCTATCATCCCTGGTGCTCAGCATAGTGACTAGCTCATGGTAGGTACTTAATCAATGTTTTTTGTGTTGTTGGTTGTTTTAGTATATGCTATTCTACTCGTTTCTGCTTCTTTTACTCTGAATCAGTTCCTATGCATCTTCCCAAGCTTTTTGAATGCCTTATAATCATCATTTCTTTTGGCACCATCAGATCTTAGAGGTCTGGGATCTCATCAGTGTGGGGGCTCCAACCACCAGTGAAAACCATAAGCCCTTTATGACTTAGTAAAAAGTCTAACATGTTATGGTGTCCATAAATAAATAAACAAACCACCCAGTGACCATTTTGCTGAGGAACCTCTCCAGACTGAGCCAGGCTGTTCCCTGGATAATCCCTCTACTGTCTGAGGGCTGGATATATAAAGGTAGGAGTTGTCTGTGTAGCTAAGATTATTGAACTCTTGGGAATAGATGAAATCACCAAACATGAAAGACAAGTGAAGAAGACCCAGGATACAGCCTTGAGGGTCTCCTGCACCTATTGGGTGGGAATAAATGGCAATCCAGCGAAGAGGACTGTGTTGGAAGAATCAAAAGAGAACAGGGCTACTATAGCCAAGGGAAGAGAGAGTACCCAGGACAGAATGGTCAGAATGTCAGCACCTACACATGGGTCAGAATTTGCAAAGAAGACAAGGAGTTTAAGGATTGAGAAAAGATCAGTAGATCACATAGCTAAGAGATTGTTGGTAACCCTGAAGAGAACAGGTTTGGTTGGACAATGAGACTGGAAGTCAGACTGCAAAGAGCTGAGGATGGAGAATGTGGAGGCAAAGGTTTTTGTCAGGAGTTTGGCTGAGAAAGGAAGTTGAAGCAGCACATTGTTAAGCAGGAGGGGATGGAGAAGGGCTTTGAGACTAAGACAGATGAGGATCTGATGAAGCAACTGGGAGATTTAGCCTGCAAAAGACAAGATTCATGCGATATATGAGCAGGGCTGTGTTGGAGCCAACTCAACTGGCCCCCAGGAAGCTATTGTTACACTTTCAGAGCAAGCATTACACTTTGGAAATCCGCAATCATTACAAATCAGAGATCAACTGATTGTTTTGTTGATTGTTTAGACTTAAGAGAGTGAGAGAGAAAATGTTAATAATTCAGAATACACTTAAAAGTATTTTCTGATCTCATTTTTTTGGTGGCAGGGATGGTGGTGAGAGTCAGTTATTAACCATTCCCAGCACACCTCTGGACATGGTAGCTGTCTTCCAGTATTCGAAGGAGTCTCATGGGAAAAAGACTTTGTATGTTTGGCCCTAGAGGTTAAAATCAGGCATAATAGGTGGGCATTACAAAGAGCTCTTCCAGCTTGGAATGGGCTGCTTCAGGAGGTGGTGAATTTCCCTTACTTGGAGGGAAGGTTTACAGGGAAAGGCTGGATGAATACTAGAATTGATTATTGAGACATGGAAGACACTGGCACAGGACCACCCAGCATGGCGTGCCTTCATCAGAGAAGGCGCTGTGCTCTCGGAGCAAAGCAGAATTGTAGCTGCTCCAAAGAAATGTGAGATGCACAGATTTAGAGAATTTTACCTTGTAAAATTACCTTGCCTCTAACACAGTGATGTCACCTTGCTCCTCCTCGACAATGAAGGACAACAGTCAAGAAACCAATTCAAGGCGGGTTACAAAGACAGTCATGGCTGTGAAGGGAAACCTTCGTTCTTCCTTGGGAGTGAGCCTGGGGGTCACTGGAAGGCACTTCACTTCAATTGAACAAGCATTTTTGAGGAGGACCTACTGTGTGCCAGGCTCCATCCTAGGTGCTGGGGTCCAAAGAAAGAATAATAATCACTTACATAAAGACTTAATATTTGCAAGGCTGTCTGCATGCACCATCTCACTTGGCATTCCCAACAACAAGCTTTTATAGCTCCATTTTACAGATAGGAAAGTTAGGCTTGGGGAGGGGTGTCTCCTAGGGTCACATGGCTAGAGAGTGCCTGGAGCTGACTCCCCAGACTGGGCTCCATGCCCTGCCTGGTTCTGCCAGCTGTTAGCTCCCTAGATATTCTAAGAGATATTCTAAGAGGGGAGGAGACAGAACTTTCCAGGCAGGAGCCATGGGCTTGGAGGGGTGACGGAAGGTCCTGTGCGCATGTCGGTAGGGCTGTTTGTCACCAGGTGTCCTGTGCCTGGGAGAGTGTCAGGCTTCCAGAAGCACTCTCTGGCCCTGCTCTTACCTGAGGTCTTGGCCACGGACACAGCTCCCTGAACTTTGGGAAAGAAGGGGAAAAGGCATCTAAGGAGGGGACCCTAGGCTCTGAGGACAGCTTGAGCTGTGACTGAAGCCATGACAAGTATTTGACTTTTCAGAAACTGCTGGAGTGAGTGGGTTTCAGTGCCTGGGGCCTGCTCCTCGTGGTGTCCGCTCAGGGGTATGTCTCCAGCTCTGCATAGGCCGGGGTGAGGCTGCCCAGGGCCTGCTTGTTGGACTGCCTTCCAGGCCTGCCTGACCTGCAGCTGTGTGGGGGCCCCTCAAGGCATCCCAATTTCCCCTGGCCAAGGCCCTGGAGATGGTGTAAGCTGCAGGTGGCCTTCCGGCTCACCCAACTCCCCTTCCTGGGCTAAGCATGTGTTATCTCTGCTGCCTTTCCATTGCCAAGGAAAATCTGACTGATCCCCACAGCCCCGGCCTGGACTGGGGGAGGGTCCCTGCCTCTAGGACCATCCATCCATCCATCCATCCATCCATCCATCCATCTATCCATGGGGGTGGCAGGGGTGAAGCTTGTCTCTGAGATTGGTCTGCAAAAGCACATGCTGGGAGGAGAGGCAGTGCGGTGCAATGGAAAGGGCACTGAGTGACTCTGGCCAAGTTACATCTCCCTGGAGCTCAGGCACCCTGTTTGTAAAGCAAGGGGATAGGAGAGGCACCACGGATAAGGGGCTGAACCTGGAGGAAGAAAGATCTGATTTCAAATCCCACCTGTAACATTTATCAGTTGTGTGACCCTGGATAAGTCATTTTTCTCTGAGTCCCAGTTTCCCCAAATGTAAGAATGAAGGGGTTGGCCTCTAAGGAATCTTCCAGCTTTTGCTCTATGGTCCAAGCACACATTTACCACCAAGTCTAATGGACTTCCTGGAGGGTGCTGTAAGCTTTTGGACCTGCTGCACCCCAGACTACTTGGTGGGATTTTGTATGTTATAAAGGGGTTCCATCATTAGCTGTGGAATGGATCAAATAACTCTGAAGTGCCTTCTAGCCCTAAAACTCTGTGACTCAGGTCTCATAGTGTTCCCCAGCCCAATCAATCAATAAGCATTCATTAAGGGCTTGCTCTGTGCCAGGCACTGGGCTAAACTCTGGGGATCGAAGAAAAGACAAGAAAGCAATCCCAGCCCTAAAGGAGGGGTGGCCGATGGGCAGGCCATGGGCACCACTGCTGCTTATCTGCAGATATCCAGAGGAAGCCCGGGGAGTGCTGCAATGCATCTGGGTGACTAGGGGGTGGACATAGACAAGAGCCACACAAGGAAAGAAAGAAGGAAAGAAGGAAGGAAGGAAGGAAGGAAGGAAGGAAGGGAGGAAGGAAGGGAGGGAGGAAGAAAGGAAAGGAGCAAAGAAGGAAGGGAGGGAGGGAGGAAGGAAGGAAGGAAAGAAGGAAGGAAAGAAGGGAGGAAGGAAGGAAGGAAGGAAGAAAAAACATTTATTAAGTATTTACTCTGAGCCAAGCACCTTGCCATCAGGTAACAGAGCAAAGCTGGAACCCTGGTCCCTAAGGCCAAATTTCACTTTCCATCCAATATACAATGTGGTCTCTTAGATTCAGAGTAATCTGATGCATCTGACCCACTGAATGGAGAGAAGGAGCCCCCCGGCATTGGAATCTGCCACTATCCCAACATCTCAGTGTCAGGGTTTTTATTACTATTTTTTAACATGGGCCTTGAATGTAATTATCCATCTTCACAGGTGTGTGTGGGATTCAAGTTTGCTTCTGTCTGTCCTAGTGTTTTTGGCTTTGTCTCGTTCCTGGGCCTGGGCCATGCTCGGGGGCCTCTGGCGGGCATGGGTGGACTGGTTCTGTTCTGCCAGCCATGAGATTGGAGAGACCTCTTAGAGTGGCCACTCAGACCAGCCGGGAAGTGCGAGCCGATCAAGGGTTAGTCATTTTTCTTTTTGGCGGCTGTCTTTTGGTTTGACTTTCTTTGTTGGTGTGTGGTGAAAAGCAAGGCTGAAAGGGGTGAAGCCTGGGACTCTCCCCACCAAGGTCCACACATGGACCTGTGAAGATAGGCCTGGGTCCTTTACCTCTGAGGGGTTTTTGTTCTTGGTGAAGGGGTTGGATGCTTAGCCCTTGAGGATTTCAAAAGTTCAGGGAAGTGGACGTCTTGGCATTTTGGCATCCCGATCTTTCTGAATCCTAGCGTTCCAGCATTTGGGTCTTACAGTCAGTTTAGCATGGAGTAAGGAATGTCAATCAATCAATCAATCGACAAACATATACTAAGCACCTCTTCATGCCGGGCATTGTGCTAATCACTGAGTGATCTTTAGGAGTGACCTTTGGGACCCATCCCAACAGCATCAGATGCAGGGACTGATCTGGAAGTGATGCCACATTGGACACAAACATTGTGGACCAGTTTGGTGATACTGGGGGAACGTGGCTAAGCTTGAGCATATTATTAGACTGAGGCTACTTAGGGGAGAGTGTGCCCCTGAGGCTTTGAGGGAAAGTTGTTTCTGGTTCTGTCTTCCCTTTGTTAGAGCTAAGGATGCTGAGGATGTAAATAGAGCTGAGGGGGTTAGGCAATGCCTCCTAACCTTGAGGGGACACAGCCATCCATGCAAAGTCCTTTGAGAGACCCTCTGGGCACCCCGAGAGCTCCTTCCTTCCTTCCTTCCTTCCTTCCTTCCTTCCTTCCTTCCTTCCTTCCTTCCCTCCCTCCCTCCCTCCCTCCTTCCTTCCCTTCCCTTCCCCGAGTTGATGCAGATGGGGGAGGTCTGGCTCTGGGCTCGAGTGGACTTGCTCTAAATGAATAGGCCCAGAGACATTCTTTGACCTGCCCAAAGCCACACAGCCAGCAGGGAGACGGGTCAGCATTCAATGCTGGTACCTGCAGAAGGCGAGTCTTCTCGTATGGTTCAGATGGTCCTTTCTCTCGTGGACAGGCGGTTGGTGTTCCCTGGGCCTCTGGCTGCAGAGCTGTGGGGGCTTGTCCCCCTTCTCCCCCAGCCCCTGCCTCCCCCATGGGCCCCCTAGCACACACATTCCTGCCCCGAGTTCAGTTGTGAGTGTTATTTTTGTAGCCGGGCCTCGGAAGGTGTGTAACTTGACTCCTGATAGCGGCCCAGCCGATTACATTTGGCCACAAAACCGTTCTGGAGCCTCTTGGCCCCTGCTCTGTTATTGCATGTCTGCAGGTGTTTAGTAAGTGGATTAATGGGGAGCCCCAGGAATGCAGCCCCCCCCCTCACCTCCCAGCTGAGCAGTGCCGAGGAGGACGGGACCATTCATTTCCGAGAGTGGTCACGAATGCCGATGACAGGCCTGCCCTCACACACTGGACAGATCTAAGGCGGCCGCAAACTGGCAATGACCGCAGTGTGTTTGAGGGGTCTCTCCCCTCCCTGGGACAAGTTTATGCAGAGCCACAACAGGGCCTTGTCATCAGAGCAGGCTGGGAGAGGAGGGGGCCTGACACTTCCCCCAACCAGGGCTCCATTAGCTTAAGTAGAAATGGCCTGTGCATGACCTGCCCCCCCAACCCCCAACCCCCAACCCCCAACCCCCATGAGCATAGGCTTAGGAATGCAGCTGGAAGGGCCCTTGGAGGCATCTGGTCCAGTACCCTCATTTTACTGATGAGGAAACTGAGTCTCAGAGACTCTAAACTCATACTATGTGTGTGTGTTTGTGTGTGTGTGTGTGTGTGTGTGTAAGTGGGATCTGAACTCAAGCCTTCCTGTCTCCAAGTCCAGAACCTTCTCTACTAAGCTGCTGGCTCTTTAATTATTTTTTTTTAAATGCCCCTCTCAAAACAATTTATTTTCTGGTGTGTTTGACATTGAACTTGGAAAAACAGAGTTTGATTTTTTTTTTATCTTGAGGGAGAACATCCTTTCTCTCTCTCTATTCTCTCTCTCTCTCTCATACACACATACATATACACACATACATGCATATACATACATATACACAAACATACATATACACACATACACACATACATACATACACACGTTCACACACATACACGCATATACATATATACCCCACACATATATACACACATGCAATACACACAAACATGTGTCTATACACAAACATGTAGTATGCACATATACGCATACACATGAACACATGCATATACACACACACGCCCCCTTCCTATTTCGACAGTGAGGCTTTGCTGCATATCTTGATGCTCACTGGTTATGGCTTTCAGTTGTGGAGAGGTATGTGTGACCTCTTTTGCAAACTTAAACTCTAGTATCAATATGATGGGGCTGAGGACTGGTCCTTTTTCTGCAGTCAAGTCTGCCTTAGAAAGTGGATCTTTTTCCTTTTTTGTCTCTGCATCCTCAGTCTCTAGCCCAGGGACTGACACGTAGGAAGTGCTGAAAAAAATGCTTATTCATTGCTTGGTATCCCCTGGCTAAACTTGGTCCAGCTCCCTACCCCGCAACGCCTTTGTTACTTTTAAAGCTAAATCTCTTCCACACCCTATGGCTACTAAAACATGTAAACTTTACTTGAAAACATTTACTTTCCACCAAACCTACTTTCTTCTCTTTTCTTCTTCTTAGAGATCTTGGAATCGTGGGCAGAAATGGGGCTTCTATTTCTTGGAAGGAGGGGTCTCCCATGTCCTCTTGACCTGCCACAGTCTAGCCTTGAGGGGGAGGCAAAGGAATCTCAATTTCTCTCACCCCTAGGATGCACATTCTGTGTCTTTTGGAACTTGGCAGCTTAGAACTCTGTCCTCCCTTGTAACTAATCTCCCTTATACAAGACCCACCTGAGAATTTCCTTCTCTAAGCTGAAGTAATCCCCACAGACACATCTGTTTCCTTTATTTTGTCAGCCAATGAGGACTCACCATTACAATGAAAACTACGCAGTCTGATCTTCTTTCCACCCCCTCCCCTGCTCCCTTTGTCTCAACTGTCTGCCTGTCAACTTTTCTGGTGCCCAGCAACATCTACATCACTCTTGCCTTTTAGATGATTTCATCAATTTGTGGACTATGGGAACAGGAAGGGAAGGAGGCTGAGGATGTAGAGCCCAGAACATCAGACTGGAGAGAGACATTAGCAGCATCTCACCTATCTCATGCCACTTTAAGGATCTCCTTATAAGTACCCTCTGCATTGGCATATGTATCACAGGTACCATTCTCATCCTGCCAGTGAAGACACTGAGTCTCTGAGAGGGCTCAAAAGAGCCGGAGCTGGGGTTCAAACCAAGGACTCCTGACTATGTGTCCTGGGCTGCTACTGTTGATAGACTAATCTAGAAATCAACACAACAACATGGCTTTAAAACAAACAGACTGCTAAGTGCCAGTGCCAGGTACTAGGCTGGACCTACAAAGATGAGAGAGAGAGAGAGAGAGAGAGAGAGAGAGAGAGAGAGAGAGAGAGAGAGAGAGAGAGAGAGAGAGAGAGAGAGAGAGAGAGAGAAATAGAGACACAGAAAGAGAGAGAATCTTTGATCTCCAGTATCTTTATTGAGGGAAGAGTATAGTGAATATTCCTTCTATGGAATATAACATGTCATAGTTAGAAGGGCTCTGAATGATTAATCAGCCCCATTCCCTCATTTTATGGGCATCCCAGAAACTGAAACCAAAGAGAGAAGAGGATTGGGCCGAATGCCACAGGGAGCCAGTGGTGGACCCAGGACTAGTACCTGCATTTCTTAGCCTCTGGTCTGTGCTCTAATGTCCTCCAATGTACTCACTGAATGCTTGACCATGGCTTGGAGAGGGCACTGAGTCTTGAAGACTGTCAGGCAAGCACAAACTCCTTCGGGTCTTGCCCAAAGTGGGAAGCCTGTGGGGAGGGCACTAGTGAGGAACTGACTCATTGTGGCCAGACTAGTTGCCCTTGTAAGTCAGCCATCAGGGCATGGATTATCTCACCACAGATATTCATGAGTCTGGTCCACTGAGGCATGACAGGGGGAGGGGAGAGACAGCCCTCTGGAATGTCGACACAGATCCTCAGCATCCTGAGGTCTTGTCCTCTTGTGCATTCTGTCTAATTGGCCAACTGTCTCCATCCTTTTGGAAGTGAGGGGGCCTCTGTGTTGGAGGGGTGTGCCTGCCTATCCCTTCTTGTATACGGCCCCTCTGTAACCTGGTAGATATTTTCAAGAGTTTCTGGAAATGTCACCCCCCACCCCGCAGCCAGTCTGGGATGAGGGCCCCTTCACACACAGGGCATCACCATGCCCGTGTTTCAAGCCTTTCCTCTAGCCTGGTAGGATCTGCCACAGTTTAGGCTCCATTGGTGAAGCCATGAATGAATGAATGAAAAGAAAGAAAGAAAGGAAAGGAAAAAGAAAAAGAAAGAAAAAATAATTTATCAAGCGTTTGTTATGTGTTAAGAATTGGGTTACGTTTCGGTGTTACACATATGAAAACAGAGACTTTCCCTGCCCTCATGGAGATTACATTTTAATAGGGGAGTTGTGGCCATGGTGTGGTGACTTGGTCAGGGAAAACCCAAGAATGGTGATTGGCACCCTAAGGAAGTAGACCATCCCATCTTTCCAGTAGCGATGGCACTTTGATTATGGTCCCAGAGCTGGAAATCCAGGCTGGTGGAGGGTGCACAGGATTTAGAGTCCTCTGTATCCTACAAGGAGAAATCTGGGAAGGGGCCCTGAGAGAAGAGATCATAAGTAAGAATATACCCAGGGCTCCCACTCGGCGACACTCGTCTTCATTAGCTGGATGCTGTCTTTCCTTCCACCATGTGCATGTTTTATTCCCAAATTATGAAGACGAAGGCATACATTTACTTTGTAGGCCAAACTAAATTCATTATTCCAGCTAGGTGGAGCAGTGCCTAGAGTCTGGAAGACCTGAGTTCAAATCTAGCCTCAGATTCTTTCTAGATGTATGACCCTAGTTAAGTCACTTAACCTCTATCTGCCTCAGTTTCCTGAAAAAGGAAAGATAAGGGTGGATGTAGGATAAGCATTTACTAAGTGCTTACTTAAATGACCTCATTTGAGTTTCAAAACAACCTTGGAGGCAGGTGCTATTTGGGGATAATAATGACACCTACTTTCCAGGGTTGTTTTGTGGATTATATGCAGTGGTATCTGTAAAAGCCCTCACTTAGCGCAATGCCTGACCCCTAGTAGGCTTGCCATGATGCTTGTTACCCTCTCCTTGCCCCTGCACCCTCGCCCTTCAGAAAACAAGCAGCCAGCAGTGAGCTCTCCTGCCTCCCTTACCTGGGGGCACCCCCTGGCTGGTGGGGGAGGGACTCGGGCTCCCTGGGAAGGCCACAGACACCAGCGAGGAAGCTGAGGGATGGGCTGGGGGCCTTCCATTTTGGGGAAAGGGGACGGGCCCTGAGCCTAACCCTTGTCCTCTAGATGCCCCTTTCCCTTGCGCTCCCTCCTTCAGGAGTATGGGTTTGACCAGAAGGGTCCCGGTGGAGCCTGAAAGAAAGAAGAGTAGGGATTGCTTTCCCTCGAGGCCGAGGGCCTGCCCACCTTTGGGCTGAGGGCTATCGTACCAAGGCCAAGCAGGGTTTAGTCCTTCTCCTGAACAATTGACAAAATCAGGTCGGTCTGCCTGGGACAGCGGGGAGTTGTTCAGACCTGTAACCCAGGGGCAGATTGCAGGAAACTTCTCAGGTCCGATTACATTTCATCACAGAGGGGGAATTTATGCCTTTCAGCCCCAACCTTTGCTCCAACAACCTCCCTGCTCTCAATTGTTGACTGGAAGATCAGGCCAGGTCATTCACAGAGGCCCAGGGAGGGGTAGGCTGAAAGTGGAACCCTCAGGGACACTTTAGCATTCATATACAGGAGAGACCCCTGAATCTGGGCCGAACCACATGACTGCTGGGCTCAGCTCTGATCCTGGCTGGTGGTACGGCCCTCTGGAAGGACATTGAAGTCTCCCAAGCCTCAATTTGCTCCTCTGTAACATGGGCATAATAATCCTGCATACCTCGGCGCCCAGGGCTAAGAAGGGTGCCAGGGCCACTTGTATCCCTAACCTGCAAACAGTAGGAGCTCAATTACTGCTTGGTGAATGGAATGGGAGAGAATAAAATAAAACTGAACAGAGTGGAAACACCAGTCCCAGTTGTGCAGAGGGAGGCTTTGTCGGAGGGATGCGGGGTCTCACCCTTCCTTGTCTTCTCTGCTCCGCGGGGGAGAAAAGGTTTGCTAAATGTTGCCCAAGAATGTTTAAACCACTTAAGGCAATGGACTCTTTTCAAGCACTCTTAAGTATGTTTAGAGAGCACTAGCTCCTGGACCATTCACAGCTAATTGCAGGCCATTTTTAATCTCACAGCTAAAGCAGACACCCCAGAGAGGATTCTCCAGCAATTCTTCAGGTCTAGAGGACGGGGTCTGGGAAAGAATTCTGCAAATGGAGTCAGAGACGCCTGAGCTTCAGTCTTGACTCTTACTCCCTGAAAGACCTTGGAGCAGCACCTTTACTCCCTGGGCCTCAGTTTCCCCATCTGTAAAAAGAAGAGGTGGGCCTAGATGGCCTCTGAGTCCCCCCTCCCGTCTCTACATCTTTGATCCTTTGTCCAGTCATCGTATGGGTTTCAAACTAATTAAACAGGGGGCTAGACTGGGCGATTGCTAAAGATCCTTTCATAGGCAGTGGGTGGTCGTGGGGAGAGACAATACTATGCAGAGAACTGGGATACTTAGTTGTGGCTCTGCTGTAAGTATCCTGAGATCCTGGGCAAGACATTCCTCTTACTGGGCTTCAATTTCTTCATCGTCAAAATGACTGACATTCTTAGCTCTGACATTCCATGATCTACGCCAGCTTAGGGGGAGCCACATTGGATGGGTCACTAGGCTTGGAATCAGGAAGATCTGAGTTGAAATCCAGCCCTAGACTGATTTGCCCCTGGACAAGTGACTTAACTGCTGTCTGCCTCAGTTTCCTCGATTGTAACATGGGGATAATAATAGCACTTACTTCTCAGGATTCTCATGAGGATCAAATGAGTTAATATTTATAAAGGACTTAGCACAGTACCTGGCACATAGGAGGTGCTTAATAAACACTTATTTCCTTTCTCCAGTGTTCCAAGGCCCCTGTCATCTCTGACATATTGTGTTGTATGTTCTGAAGTCCCCACCCCCCCTGCCCCTAGCTCTGAAATCTTGTGTACTATCATCCAAGGACTTTTTTTTAAAACTCTAATATTCTAAAATTTGTGTTCCAAGGTCCCTCTTAATTCTGATTTCCTTTATTCTAAATTATTTTCAGTTAGTAAACATTTTTTAAAAGGGCTGTGTGCTAGGCACTGTGTGAAACATTTACAATGCAAAAAGGGACAAAAGACAGTTCCTTCCCTCAAGGAGTTTACAATCTAGTGGGAAGACCACACCAAACTGTGTCCAGCCAGATATATACAGGGTACATTGGAAGTAATCAAGAAAGAAGGGACTAGAATGAATGGGTATCTTGTAGTAAGGAGGATTTTAGCTTTGGAAAGGTAACTAGGGCAGGCAGGAGATGAGGGCTGAGAACATTCCAGGCATTAGAGACATTCAGTGAAAATGCCCTGGAGATAGAGTGTCTTGTTAGAGGAACAGTCTCTGATCACAGAGAATGCAGAGGGGAAGAAAGTGTAAGAAGACTGGAAAGGGAGGAGGGGCCAAGTTAAGAAGGGCTTTGAATGACAGAAAGTTTTATATTAAATCCTGGAGGCAATAGGGAGACAGTGGAGATTTTTGAGTGGGGGGAAGACTTAGATCTGTGCTTTAGGAAGATCACTTTGGTGACTGAATGAAGGATAAACCGAAATGGAGAGAGACTGAGGCAGGCAGACCCCTCAGCAGCTATTGTAATACTCCAGGTATGAGGTGATAAGGGCCTGCACTAGGGTAGGGACAGGGTCAGAGGAGAGAAGGGGGATATGGGAGAGATGCTGCAGAGGTGAAATTGACAAGCCTTGGCACCATAGTGGAACTGGGAGGTGAGAGAGTGAGGTGTCCAGCACGCCTGCTAGGTTGGGAGCCTGGGGGACTGAGGGACTGCTGCCCTCTACAGTGGAAGGGAAGTTTGGAAGGAAAGGGTTGGGAGAGAAAGATGAGGACTTGTTTGGACATGTTGAGTTTAAGATGGAAATAAGGATCTCTACCATTTGTCTAGCACGTTAAGGTTTTCCAAGTGCTTTACAAATATCATATTATTTGATCCTCTTAACAACCCCGGGAGTAGGTGCTGATATTATCCCCATTTCACTGATGAGGAAAAATGAGGCAAACAGATATTAAGCCCAAGGTCACACACAGCAAGGGTCTTCTTGTCTTGTTCACTGTGCTGCCTAAGGTATCTGCCAACCCTGTTATCTTAAAAGGCCCCTTGCCAGTCTCCTGTTCTCTCTTCAGTGATTTTCTTTAAACCCCCTGTAAGTGGTCTCCTTGTGATCCATGCCAATCATAGTGGCTTTATTCCACTAGTATGAAAAGAAAGTATTTATGATGTTGATGAAGCCCTGATTTCCCCCAGGGCTGCTTCCTATGGTTTAGGGAAATGGCACTCCCTCCACCAGCATCCTTCTCCTGTCCATCTTACACTCAGCCCCAAGGAATCCTTCCTCACACTGATCTCTGATCTCATCACAGCCCCCACCAAAAATCCTTCAGTGGCTTTCCCTGTTGACAGCAGCAACTCCCCATTTCTCACCAGGACATTCAAAGCCTTTAACACCCCGAGCTTAAGTACTCTTTCTGGTCTTGGGTGTCACATATTCATAATGTTTTCCCCTAGTAAAATTATGGCTCCTTGAAGGCAGAATTCTTTAACTTTTCTTTTTAGGAACCCAGTGTCTAGGACAGTGACTGGTAAATAGTAGGGGCATAATCAGTGCTTAACTAATTGAATTGACTATACACTTTGAGCAAGGCTCTAACCTTTCTATTCCTCAAAACACTCAGTACCTCTTTCTGAATCTGAAATTTGCCCAGGCTCTTTCTATTCCAGTCTGTACTAAATGGCCTGCCTTCCTGCCATCCTCACCCTACTTTCTGCCTATTCAAACCCTTTGGATTATTCAAAGGTAAGCTCAAAATCCATTTCTTTCAGGTAGACTTCTTTGATGACATCAACTCAAAGAGATGTTCTTTTCTCGACACTCTCACATTACTGACAGCTATACAACTAATCTTGGGTCTATCCTATATCATATTAGAATGTATGACCACTCATATATTTTCTGTGTGTATCTTGTCTCCCCAAGAGACAAGCCTTCTCCTGGAGTGCAGAGAGTGGCTGGGTCGTCTACTTCCTTGTATTCTGCATGTATCTTATTAGTACATAGTTTGAATGTTATCTTTCCCTACTTAAGAACAGGGACTACTTAAGAACATTACTTAATTAAGAACTGCTTAATTACTCCTTAAGAACAGGGACTGTCCTGGACCCTCACTCTCCCCCTACCCTGTTTGTATGTCCAAGACTTAGCATAGTGCTTGGGAAAGAGAGAAAAAGGAATAAGCATTTATATAGTGCCTACTACATGTTCCAGGCATTGTGTTAAGTGTGTGTGTGTGTGTGTGTGTATGTGTGTGTGTGTGTATGTGTGTGTGTGTGTATGTGTGTGTATGTGTGTGTGTATGTGTGTGTGTGTTAACAAATATTAAACCATTTGATCTTGGGATATAGTAGACCCTTCATAATTGCTTTTTTGATTTGACTCCTCCGCAGTGCTGAGGACACAGAATCTTCAAGCAGCGTTTGCATCTCTCACTTCTTCATGGTCCCTTCTTCTGATGTTTTAGGGATATGATGTTTCTTCTGATATTTTTAAGAAAATGGTACTCTGGACTGTATATCAGAGGTAAAAATATTTAGTAATAATCCCAATAACTCAGAGCCCCCAGTTAGGAGAATTCCTAACATTCAGAAAGGGTCTAGCTCTCTGTCTTGACTTAAAGTGTTATGTAGTTCTAGGTAGCCCTCTTTATGTTTGCAGTAAAATTAGGATGGAGAAAATGCTTAGGTTAAAAAAAAAGAAGCTTTCTATAATAGTCTGTAACTGATCAGGAATAAGGAGGGGGAGATGGGGAAAGAGCAGACCTTCTGGAGGGTAATTTTCCTCAGTCCTTGCCGAGGTGGGTGCAGCCGACCGCTTTACGCTGAGTCTTTTGTTCCAAGATTCTTTTGTGGTCCAAGGCCCCTCCTCAACCTCTTCATTCCAAAGTTCAGCCCTCCTCTCAGTATGTCCTTTCCAGCTGCTTCTTTTGGTGGTTGTGCACATGTCGCTTGCTTCCCATGTCTGTCTATGTCCTGAGCGTGGCTGGGGAGACTATCTCTCCACTAATAGCGCTGCTGCTCAATTCTGGCTGGTCCCTATGGGACTCTGAGGAAGTGGGGGTCACCAGGTTGCCTAGATTGGAAAGATCAGGCCAGAGCTCCTCTGCTGACCTGTAGTGAGATGGCACCTGAGAGTGGCCCCCACATTTCCAGTCTGGGAAAGATGGGGAGAACAAGTCTTTAAAAAAGAAGTTTCAGGCACATCTGAAGTTTGCCTTCAGGATCAAAGATGGTGATAGTACCCAGGTCACTCTCAAGGCTAAGAGGAAATTCTCGTCCCTTTCAATTAATCAATCAGTAAATATTTATTAAGCACCCAAAAGATAAATCTCAGTCAGTTCTCACAGCTGTATTATTATACTTTCATTTTCATTCAGTTACTCAGTTACGTGGTGCAGTGGATAGAGTGCTGGGGCTAGAGTCAGGAAAACTCATTTTCCTGAGTTCAAATCTGATCATAGACACTTACTAGCTGTGTGACCCTGGGCAAGTCACTTAACCCTGTTCACCTCAGTTTCCTCATCTGTAAAATGAGCTGGAGAAGGAAATGGCAAACCACTCTATTATCTTTGCCAAGAAAGCTCCAAATAGGGTGATGATGAGTCAGGGCTGAAATGATTGAACAACAACAACCCACTAGGTACAGAACTTTCAGTTTGGCCCTAGGGCAGTGTGTGTGTGTGTGTGTGTGTGTATGTGTGTGTGTGTGTGTGTGTGTATGTCTGTGTGTGTGTGCCTGTGTGTGTCTCTGCGTGTTAAAGTTTGGGGAAAACACATCCTAGGGTTTTGTGCAAATCACAATGTAGGAGGAAACTGAAAAGAATGCATGGAACTATAATACATATATACTTACTACTACTATTATAATTACTACTGTTACTATTACCACCACTATCCATAGTCACATGAAAAAAGTTCTAAATCACTGTTGACTTGAAAAATGCAAATTAAAACAACTGTGAGATACCACTTCATACCTATCAGATTGGCTAATATAATGAAATAAAAATGACAGATGTGATAGGGTATGTGGAAAAATCAAGACAATAATACACTGTTGGTGGAGTTGTGAACTAGTCTAGCTATTCTGGAGAACAATTTGGAACTACGTGAAAGAGTTATTAAACTGTGCATACCCTTTGACCCAACAATACCACTACTAGGTCTGTATCCCAAAGACATCAAAGAAAAGGGAAAAGGACTCATACATGCAAAAATATTTATAGCAGCTCTTTTTTTGTGGTGGTAAAGAATTGGGAATTGAGAGGATACTCTTCAATCAGGAAATGGCTGAACAAATTGTGGTACATGATTGTGAAGGAGTATTATTGTGCTATAAGAAAGGTTGATGGGAATGGTTTCAGAAAAAAAAAAAAAACAACTGGGAAGACTTATATGAATGGATACAAAGTGAAGTGAACAGAACCAGGAGAAAATTGTACGCAGTAACTGCAATATTGTAACAGTGATCAACTCTGAAAGCCTTGCCTACTCTGATCAAGACAATGACCCAAGTCTGAATGCAGGTGGAAGCATGCTGTTCTCTCTCTCTCTCTTTTTCTTTCCAGTGATTGTTCCCTTTGGTTCTGATCCTTCCTTATAACAAGACTAATCTGGAGATATGTTTAATGTGATTGTACATGTATAGCCTATATCAGATTACATGCTGTCTTGGGGTGGGGGGGATTTAGAACTCAAAATCTTATAGAAGTGAATGTTGAAAACTAAAACTAAATAAGTAAATATGTTAGGAAAAAAGGCAATGCTCTAAGACAATTCCAAAGGACTCACTACTCCCCTCTGGAGAGAAAGAGTCCAGATTGAAGCATAATTTTTTTAACTTTATTTTTCTTGTTTTATTTTTTTGTCTGTTTTCTTTTACGAAATGATTAATGTGGAAATATGTCTTGCATGACTACATATATATAATCCCTACCAAATTGTTTGCCTTCTCAAGGAGAAGGGAGGGGTGGGAGTAGGGGAGAGAATGTGGAACTCAGAATTTAAAAAAAAGATTGTTAAAATTTTTACATGTAATTGGGAAATATTTAGAGAAATGAAATATATTTTAAGAAAATAAATAGTTGGGGCAGCTAGGTGGTGCAGTGGATAGAGCTCTGGCCTTTGAGTCGGGAGGACCTGAGTTCAAATCCGGTCTCAGACACACAACACTTACTAGCTGTGTGACCCTGGGCAAGCCACTTAAGCCCATTGCCTAGCAAAAACAAACAAACAAACAAAAAAACACAAATAGTCAAGCTTTATGCATGTATTAAGCTCTTTATATATGCCAGGCAAAGCCTTACTCATATGCCAAAACTTCCTCTTATCTCACTCAGAGAACTGTGTGACCAGGGTCTCTCTTCCCTTGTATTTCTGATGGAGCTTTGCTGGGAATCTCCTCCCTGTACTTATCTCACTCTTAAATCAATAGGGCAACAACAGTTCATTGGTTAAGCACCCACTATGCACCAGGTGCTATGCTAAGTGTTGGAGACATAAAGACAAAAGCCTGATATTCCCTGACCTCAAGTTTACATTCTAAGGGGAGACAACACACAAGTAAAGAGGCAGATAAAAAACACAAACATTGTCATATACAAAATAAGTTTATAGATAGATCCAAAACACATACAAAGCAGTCACATGGTAACCTTGAAAAGGGAAGGCACTAAAGGGGGCAGGGAAGGCCTCCTAGAGAAGGTGGCACTGGAGCTGAATTTGGAAGAAAATCAAGGGTAACGTGGCCTGGAGATGTTCTCTCTGTCTCTCTTCCCTTTACACCAATATATGTCCCTGTGTCTTTCCCAACTTGAGAAATAGTAGTCAATTAATAGATATTAATTGAACTATCGAGTAAATGAATGCATCCAAAGGGAACACACCCTAGTTTATACTATGGCAATATTGCCTTTTTGCAGTTAGAGTTATTCTCTAAGTGCTATGACTTTCTTTCAAAATTGCTTAGCTCCATTGGAGAGAAATACAGAAAAGGAAAAGTGAAAGGAAGAGAGGGAAGGAAGGAAAAAAAGAAGTGAGGGAAGGAAGAAGAGGGAGGGAAGAAGAAATAAAGGGAAGGAGGAAGAAAGGGAGGGAGGAAGAAGGGAAGGAAGGAAAGAAGAAAGGAAGGGAAAGAAGGAAGGAAGAAAAAGGAAAAGAAGGAAGAAGAGAAAGAAAAGAAAAAACCCACAATGGTCTTTTGGGGAAAAGATTCCTCCTGCTGCCTCAGAGCCAAAGTGTCTGGTAGCTTGCTTGCTTTTTCTCCCTGGCTTGGCCTGGACTGTTGGAAGTAATGGTTCTCTCAAATGGCTTCTCCTTTCATGCCTGTGACCCGGCTGAGTGCCGCTAGGCCACTTCTTTCTGGCTCACGATTTCAGCCAGTCTCACATCCACAGAGCTCCCTGGATCTCTCCATCCCTAGCTCCTCCAGCTATCTCTCTGCCATCACCTATCTAGCTGAAATGGTTGGTCCCTCCATAACCCTGCCCAGTGTGGGTGTAACAGGGCATATCCCCCTGCCTGCCCTCTTCCAGATCAGGGACAGTGCCTGGGGCAGCAAGGTTCCCCTCCATTGGCCCAGGCAGCTCTATTCTTCCCCATGGACAAAAGCCACAGTTGTCTTCCCAACCAGTGACAACACGCCCGGCAGCAGAACACTTTCCCTTCAATAATGCTTCTTTTTTAATGTTCATTCCTTCCTTGTCTCAGGAGGGAGGCACAGTGCTGGAGGCCTCACCTGGGTCATTGGCTTGCAGGGAGAAAAGCCCCAGACCCCACAGCCTTGGAGGTGCAGGGGGCCAGATATTAACCAATTGTCCTTCAAGGACTTTGTCACCGTAAGTCAATGCCAAGACCAGGCTGATGGTTTGAAGCCTCTTTGGAACTGCCCTAGACTGTGGTGGGGGGGGTATTTGGTCCAGTTCAGGCCACCAGGCCCACTTCTGGGGCTCAGAGGCCCATAGAATTTAGAGCTGGAAGAGTTCTCGGGGTCATTATGTAGTCCAATTCTGCCTGTTTTATTGATAAGGCGACTGAGGCCCAGAGAGGGAAAGTCCTTTGTGTGAGGACATCTGGGAGCTAAGTAGCAGAAATGAGATTCTACTCTCATCCCTTGATTTTGGACCCCATGCTCTTTCCACAACATCTTGAGTGATGGGACGCCTATGGGGATACCCCAGGCCATCGTGGACCTTTGCTGTGTGAGGGGCCTGGTTGATTCTTGTCCTTTGTTCTTGAAGAGGACCAACGTGACATCATCACGCCAGGGTCAAGTTTCAGTGTGTCCGACTGTGGCTGATCAGATCCACACGAGCTGGGAACGCTCCACCATAGCCTGGGCACTGACAGTCCGTGTGAATATATGGAAGGGATTCTCTCAATTTGTGAGTCTCACTTCTCTCTTGAGCTATTTCCATAGAGCACAGCACCTTCTCTCATATGGTCATGGGCGTCCTGTGCCTGGGTCTCCCAGGTCTCACAATTGATTCCAAAGTTCTTCAGAGAGACCTTGAGAGTGTCCTTGTATCACTTTTCCTGATCTCTGTGTGAGCGCTTGCTCTGTGTGAATTCTCCATAAAATAGCTTTTAGGGAAATGTACCTTTGGCATTTGAACAACGTGGCTGCTCATCGGAGTTGTGCTCTGCAGTCGAGTTGGAATGCTTGGTGGTTCAGCTTCAGAAAGGACCTTAGTGTCTGCTACCTTACCCTGCCAGCTGATCTTCAGAATCTTCCTAAGACAATTCAAATGGAGGTGACTCAGTTTCCTGGCATGGCACTGGTAGACTGTCCAAGTTTCACAGGCATAGAACAATGAGGTCAGCACAACAGCCCTGTAGACTTTCAGTTTTGTAGTCAGTAGACTAGGGCCAACATGGAAAAACACATTTCTCTAAAACTTTCTGTCATTCAAGGCTGACCGTTCACCAAGGAATAACTAGATATGCCAAAACACAGAATGCATTTCTGGTAGTAAGTTCCCCATCACTGGGGGTACTCAAGAATAGAAGGGAGGAACAAGCATTTATTAAGTGCCTACTATGTGTCAGGCACTGTGTCAAGAATGTAAATAAGGGCATGTGAAAGCTACCAAAAGGCCTGTAGGGCATTCAGCTCCTTAGTCCCTCCCTGCTGCCCCCGGCCTGTGGCCCATCCACGATGGCTGCGTGTCCACTCAATCATGTCAGTACTGAATTTTAAGACCAGATGCTTTTCTTTGCAAGCAAAAGACAGTCGCTTTTGTTGGGGCCCAGATTCCAGGGGAACTGGCTCTCTCTGGGCCCTCTTCTCTTCTCTCACCATCGCTCTCTTCCTTGGTGACCTCCCTACTTTCCGTAGGTTCAGTCATCTTTGTGCAGATGGCTCCCAGATCTATTTCTCTAGCATCTCTCCTCAGATCCAGCTGCCTATTGGACATTAGGAACTTGGCCTTCTGCAGACATTGCCCAGTCTGTGTGTCTATAGCAGAACTGATTTTCTGTCCCCTCACCCCCATCCTTCTTCCCAGACTCCCTTGTTGCTGTCAAGGGCACATCCTCCCGGTCCCTGGGGCTTACAATCTCAGTGGAATCCTCTCTTCCTCCCTCTCCCTCACTCCACAACCCAACTGGCTCCCGAACCTTGTTCTCACTCTGCTCCCTCCCTCACATCCTTCCCCTTTCACCCTTTGAGAGTCCCCAAGTCCGCATAGGCCAGGCCCTGTGGGGCTCTCCCCTGAATGACTACAAGAAGGTCTTCACTGGCCTAATAGGACCCCCTTCCTGTCCCCTCCAATCAGCCTTTGCACATCTTCCAAGGTGACATCCCTAAAGCAGACTAGCCATAGCATTCACCTGTTCAGACTCTGTTTGCTTTCTATACCTCAAGGACCCAGCACAAACATCTTTGTTTGATATTTCAGACCCTCCCCTTACCCAGGCTTACTGAAGCACTTTGGCCCCCTTCCCAACCTCTTTGGTTCCTCCAGCCTGGCCTTGCTACTCCTCACACATAGCCTCCCTCTCCCACCTCTGTGCCTTTGCATAGGCTATTCCCCCCTGCCTTGAATCCACTCCCTCCTCACCCATGCCTCTTAAAGGTTCTCAGCTCAAGGGTCCTCTTCTCCACGAAGCCTTTCTTGGTTTCCCGGCCCCTCTCTATTCCTCATGATCTTGTATCTATTCAGTGCCTTTTGTCACATTTATATGTGTGCATTTTCCCCTGGCTCTGTGACCATAAACTCCTCAAGGTCAGTGACTACATCATTTCAATGTTTGTGAGCCCAGAGCCTTCCATAGTGACTTGTGCACAAGGACAGGGCTTGCTTCTGTCTGTCATCAGCATAGGGAATATCCAGGGCAGGAAATGCCTCTCTACCCTCTCCCAGGAATGGCCAAGTCACACTGTCTCTCACTGTGACTTGTAGGGTTCAAGAGCTGCCTACCTTAGACTCCGAGATACACCAGGGTCACATGGCAGCAGAGGGCTAGAGGCAGGTCTTCGTGACTGTGAGTGGCTCTCCATCCACTGAGCCACACTGCCCATTTGGACACAGTAGGGGCTTCATCAATACTTGTTGATTCATTGATTGTATTGTACCAGGGACCAACGACGATGAAGACTGTGAGGATGACAATGAGGATGATGAAGAAGAGGAAGACCAGAGCTTGACTTCCGCAGAGATTGTCCTGACCAGGCAGGAACAAGGACTCCCCTCCACAACACACTGGCAGGAGCTCATCCAGGGTTTGCTAGAAGAGCCTTGATGAGGGGAGTGTGCCAGCTCCCAAGGCAGCCTGTTCCCTTCTGGGACAGCTCTCATAGAATTGAGGCTAAAAGACATCCAGCAGAAGCTGGCTTCTTGGGTACTTCTGCCCATTGTCCCTGGTTCTGTCCTCTGGAGTCAATGAAACAAATCTAGTCCTTCCCTGCCATGGCATCCCTTCCAACATGTGAAGGCAGCTGCTGTGTTTCCTCCAGCCTTCTATTCCCCAGGCTAAGCATTCCTACATCCTCTAGATCAGGGGTTGGGAACCTGCAGCCTCGAGGCCACATGTGGCCTTCTAGGACCTGGGGCACACCAAGTTTCACAGAACCAATCCTTTTATTAAGGAGCTTTGTTCTGTGAAGTTTGGATTCAGTCAAAGGGCTGCGCCTGAGGACCTGGAGGGCCACGTGGCCTCGAGGTCACAGGTTCCCCACCCGTGCTCTAGAGGATCCTCGTAAGGCATCCACTTGAGGCCTTTCCCCACCCTGATTGACCCCCCTCTGGACTATCCAGAATATCCATACTTTTCCTAAAATGTGGCATCTGTAGCTGAGCCAATACTCCCGATGTCCTCTGACAAAAGCAAGGGGACAGAGACGATCTTTTCCTTGATCCTGGTATGTTTTCCTCTCTTAACCCAGCCAAAGACCCCACTTACTCACTCAGCATCCACACAAGAGAATCACATTGAGCTTGCAGCACACCAACACCCTCGGATTTTGCTCTGGTAAATGCCTGTCTAGCCACTCCCACCCCCATCTTAAGCACACAATACAAGTGGAATGTTTCTTCTGTCCTTGCTAAAATGCTGCTTCCAGTCTATCCATCCATCCATGTACCCTACAACTGACCTTGGCTCAGGGAATGCTTCCCATTCTGAGACTTCAGAACTTAGAGGTGCAGGAACAAGGTTCTGCTCTAGGCTTTGCAGCTTCCTCCCTGCCCTGGGGCAAGCCTATTTCCATAACATAAACCCCATTTCCTTTTTCAACAACATGATTAGGGGCTCTCTTCAGTCCTGCTGCACCCAGTGATCTGATTTGTGGACTTGTATCCACAGTCAGAACTGTGATTTCCTATGAGTTTTACTTCCCTGTTACCTCCCTTTAAGAGGAGGTGATAAAGTGCATAATGAACTTGTGTTTGCATTTTGCCCCAGCCATTTACTAACTGTATACCTCTGGGCAAGACACTTAACCTCTCTTTGCCTCAGTTCTCTTATCTGTAAAATGAGGATAATGATAAATCAACCAATAAAATTTTATTGAGCACCTACCTGTTCCAGGCACTGAGCTAAGCACTAGGGAGACTAAAAGAGGCAAAAGACAGTCCCTGCCCTCCAGAAGCTCACCATCTATCAGCATCTACTTATGGTGAGACAACATATATAAAAAGCTTTGTAAACTGTAAAGTAGGCTAGAAATTCTAGTGATGGCAACCACAACGATGATGATGATGATGATGATGATGATGGTGGTGGTGGTGGCACCCAGTGTGGAGCTTGATCCATGGACTACATTCTCTATTGGAGTGTTAGTGTAGACACACTTCACTGCCTCTCAGAACACTATGTTATATTTGGCAAAGGCATAAAATGATTAGTAACTAAAGTAATGATAGGCATTTACTATGCTTTGAGTGGGGAGGGGAGATGTGTTCCTACCCAATTAAAATGCCTTCCCCCAAACAAACAGTTACACATAGGACATCAGGTAGCTTCTCTCCTTGGAGATGACCATAACATCCTACACACTGTCAAGTGATACAGAATGGAGTCTCAATCACTAATGAGGCTCACCTGTCCTTGCAACAGGGACTGTTGAACCAGAATCAAATGACTATCAGTCTAAGGAGAAACTCCCAAGAATCTGAGCGGTTTCCCAAGGGAAGGTTAACCATTGTGGCACCTAGTGATCTCCCTTTTGCAGAAGGTGCATCAAGAGGCTCGATGTTAGGTGATTTGTCAGGGATGCTGCGGCAGTGTGGCACCGTGCCCTGGGAAGGAGGAGAGCCTGGCTGGCCTGCAGGCTTCTTCTGGCCCAGGAATCCTTTTCCAGGGTCCTAAGATTTGACAGTCACAAGAGGACTGTTTGATTTCTTTGTCCATCCTATGGTCAGAGCATTGGACATGGATTTAGTGGAGTTACGTTCCTCTAATCCAATCCAGATTAAACAAATGCATGCATTCAATGTGTATCCCATTTCATAGCATGTTACCTGCAGCCCATCAGCCACACATGGTTTTTTGAATTTCAATGGAAGAAGTTGAGAAGGGGCTGGAATCTGGAGGGTTTTTCTTTCTTTTTTTTTCTTTCTTTCTTTTTTGAAAACAAGGACTGTCTCATCCAAAGTTTATTTTTAAAAAAGAAGAAAAGAAGAAGGAAAAAAAGAAAGAAGGGAGGAAGGAAGAGGAAAGGGAAGAAAAAAGAAAGGAAGGAAGGAGAAAGGGAGGGACCAAAGAAAAAAGAAAGGAAGAAAGGAGAGAGGGAGAGAAGAAAACAGGGAGGAAGGGAAGGAAGAAAGAAGGGAAGCAGGAAGGGAAGGAAGGAAAGAAAGAGAGAAGGAAACAGGGAAGAAGGAAAGGAAAGAAGAAAGGAGAGAGGGAGGGTAAGAAGGAAGGAAGGAAGAAAGGAAGGAAGAGCTTCCCTAACTTCAACCATTGAGTGGTGCTAACCAGCTTCCCTACTCCATTCATTTCATGGGTAGACTCTGCCCCTCCTCTTCCATCCAGACTCTTCCTAGGTCTCCAGGACAGGTCCTATCCACCAGGTTGGACCTGACTCATGACATGATTTGGCCAATAATAATTAATGGGAATTTGAACAAAAGGAGTAACTTAAGCCAACGCTGGCCCAGTTGGAGTGGAATGACTTATTTTAAAGTTTGCTTTCATCTTGCTAAACAGATCTCTAAAGTTAAAAAAAATGTGATTAATAAATTATCCCCCATAAATCTTATGATAACTATTACAGTCTTTGGAGAATTATGACTGCACATCTGGAAGAGGTATTTTATACGCTACTGCCTGTAAAACAGCAGGCCAGCCTTTTACGAGGGCAGGCGTCACTGAGTCAAAATGCAGGAGAGGTGGGTTGGTTTTTTTTTTTTGAGATCAATTTTTTCCAAGCCAAAAAAAAAAAAGTATGAGAGGAGTTTATTTCACAGTAAGTGATTCTAGTAAAGTTTACGAGGATCCGGGCACAAGAGAAGGTTATTCCCTCATGCCTGTGGTTACATAGACTGAGCTTCCCATCACCAACCAGGGTTGTTTGATGAGTTCATGTACACAGCTCCAGAAACACTGTCCCTGCCTTCAGAAAGCTGGTAGTAGTCATGGATCTATATCAGAGAAGGTAAGAGCTGGAAGGAAACCATAATGCCAGACCTGCAAGGGATCTTAAAACATAGAATGCAGAATGTTAGCTCTGGGAGGGAGCATGGAACAGAGAACACAGAACATTAGAACTAGGAGGGAACTTTGGATGGAAAATATAGAATAGCAGTGCTGAGAGAGAGCTTGGAACAAAGAACACAGTAGCAGAGCTGAGAGAGATCTAAGGATAGAGACCTCAGAATGGGGTATCAGAACTGGGAGGAACCTCAAAATGGAGAATCTAATCCTCTAGCTAGGAGGGAAATGAGAATACATAACATACAATGTCAAGTCTGGAAGGGGTCCTAGAACATAAAAGGTCAACACTGGAATCCAAGGCTATATCTTGCCTTCCTTGGCATTACCAGAGCTTAGTGTGAAGCCTGACATTGAGTAAGGGATCAACAAATGCTTGTTTACCAACCAGCTGATAGGTCAGGATGGCTGCCTTAGATCACCACACAAATGATGTTATTGTTGGAAAGGACCTAAAACAGAAAACAAGAGAGTCAGAATCTCCTTTAATCAAGTGGCAGTAACTTGGAGCTCAACAGTAGAAAGGAAGCCTCAGGACGTGGCACTGAATAAGAGCTTAATAAATGTTCCTTAGATAGATAGGGGGAGAGAGGGAGAGAGAGAGAGAGAGAGAGAGAGAGAGAGAGA
>NW_020950758.1:7328626-7341597 GCF_900497805.2 Vombatus ursinus | reverse complement strand
AGAGAGAGAGAGAGAGAGAGAGAGAGAGAGAGAGAGAGAGTAGGGAGGAGATAAGCTCAGAGATGGTGGAACGAACTCTTGGTGGGAGGGATGGGAAAAGGCTTCATGTAGAAGATGAAATTTCATCTGAGTCTTAAAACAAGCCAGGGAGATCAGGAGCAGGGAGAGCATGGGGCACAGTCAGTGCAAAGACATAGAGGTGGGGTGGCCAGTGTCACTGAATTAGAAGGAGAGGGGAGGAGAAAGGCAGTCTTCTTTGGAAGACTAGAAAGGTAGGAAGGGGGCAGATTGTGAAGGGCTTTTGATGCCAAACAGAACATTTTATATTTGACCCAGGGGGTAAGAAAGAGCCACTAGAATATATTGAGTAGGATGGAGACATTATCAAATCTGCTCTTTAGGAGTAGGATAGACTGGAGTAAGGAAAATCTTAGGACAATTAGAAGAATATTTCAATAATTCAGATTAGTGGTGGCAATGGCTTGAACCAGGGTTGTATCTGTGTGAATGGAGAGATGGGGACAAGTATGAGAGATGTCATGGATGTGGAAACAAGAGTTGGCACCAGATTGTACACATGGGGTGAGTGGGAGAAGAGTCAATCTTGAGGTTGTGAAGCCAGGTGTCAGAGAAGGTGGTGGGGCCAGCAATGTACATTTGGGCATTGGGAGGAGGGAAGGTTTGAGGAAAATATAATGAGTTCAATTTTGGACTGGTGATTTGAGATTACAGGTCAGGAGAGAGGTCAGAGTCAAATAAATAGATTTGGGAATCATCTGCATGGAAATGATGACTAATCTGTGGGAATTGATGGATCACCAAGAGAGCTAGTGTAGAGGGAAAAGAGGACCCAGAACAGAGCTTTGGGCAGTTAGAGAGTGTGACCTGCATGAAGGTCAAGCAAAGGAGATAGAGGAGTGGTCAGAGAGGTAGGAGGAGAACTAGGAAAGAGGATGTCTTGAAAACCTAGAGAGAAGAGGGTATCGAAGAGGAGAGACCAACTGTGTCAAAGGCTACCAAGAGGTCGATCGAGAAAAGGCCTTTGGATTGAATAATGAAGAGATCACTGATCATTGTGGAAAGAGAGATTTCAGTGAATGATGAAGTCAGAAGCCATACTGCGGAGGCTTTAGAAGAGAGAGAGAGAAAGGGGAGTGGAGGTACTTATTGTAGATATAGGATCTCAAGGGGTTTAGTCCCCAAAGGAGGAGAGGATAGCTATGATGGCAGGATATCTGGCAGGGACTGGCCAAGCGAGTGAGGGCTTTTTAGGGGTGGGAGAGACATGGGTGTGCTTGTAGACAATCAGGAAGGAGACAGTAGATAAGGAGAAATTGAAAATTATAGAGAGAAGGAATGATGGGAGTGGGGCAGAGAAATCTGCTTGAGGGGACAGGATGGAAGGGCATCACTTGAACATGCAGTGGAGTTTGCTTTGGCGAAGAGGAGGGCCACCTCGCTATGAGACAGCAGCGAAGGAAGGCATCTGGGTGATACGAGAGAAGGAGGAAGGGAGAAGAGGGAGCTCCCCGAGAAGGAACTCAGTCTTTTTTCTCTCAAATCCACAGCAAGATTCTCAGTTTAGAAGGTCAGCATCCAAGGCTGGGCTTGGGAAAGGCACCATGAGCACCTGAAGAGCAGGGCCTGTCTTCTGACTTTCCTTGAATCCCTAGGTATTGACTGACTGAGGAACAGGACAAGGGTACAAGGCACTTGGGAGAAGAGGATAGTGTAGAGTTAACCTGATTTTCCAAGGGGTGTAGCTAGGGAAGGGAAGGGAATGTAGCCAGTGCAGGAGTGATGCCTTGGGGAGGAGAGGGGGCTTGAGGGATTGGAGGTCACGGTGGGGATGAGGGTACTTATCGGGATCTGACTAAATTAAATCAACCCTCCTGATTTCATGGAGGAGGAAGCAGAGTCTCAGAGATTTTACCATCATCTGACCAGGAGCTGGACAGTGGTCTTAGAGATCACCTACAGAAGGGAAAACTGAGGCCCAGAAAGCAATATCTTTCCTGAAGATCACATACCAAGTTTGAAGAAATAGGATCAGCTTCCAGGTGTCCTGGCTCCCAACCCCATGAGACAAATACTCAGTCTTCTTTTCCCAGTATTTCAAGATGCATGGCTTGGATAGGTCTGGAATTAACCATTTGACCAAACTTAACCATTTGGTAAATAAAATGAACAAAGTGCTCTCTGAGCCTTGCGCATCCCCTGGGAATAGAAAGCCTTATTTATTTATTCGTCCATTTTTGCGGTTTATTTCCAAGCAGATGTTTGCCATCAGAAGTGGTCGGACTGTCATTAGGGGCACAGAAAGCCCCCACCCCAGGTTTTATGGACCTGTGCCCCCATGAGAGGGCCAGTCCTGAGTAATATCATCACAGCCCCTGCTAGGCCTGGCTTTACTTACCTGATCATCCTGGCTGGCCTGGCTTTCCCTCAGGGCCCAGCAGTCACTTAATGACCTCAGAAAAGTGATGTTTTAATGCAAATGAAAGGGCCCTTTTTAAACAACCCCTCTGAAAGGCCGCTTTCCTTGGGGATGATTTAGAATCAACCCAAACCATAAAAATCCCTAAGGGCATTGGGGGAGGGGAGAGGGAGGGGGGAGGGCTGTTTCTGGACTAAGAGCCACTTAGCGAGTACTGCAGAACAGACTCCAAGTGGAAGGTGCCCGGCGCCAGGCTCCAGGGGCCTTCGGGAGATGAGCAGCTGTTCTCAGCTGTGTGACACCACCATGCGAGAGCCCAGGAGTGATGTCTGCCTAAAGATCAGCCCATTTGTTCTTTTTAGATTGTTTTGTTTGTAAGGCAGGGGAAATACAAATGATACCTCCCGTCCCAGCGATGGATGGGGAACTCTTGGGAAGAATCTGGGTTGATTTGGGGTCCAGGCTGAGAGTGGGAGCTTGTGCTCCCCAGGGTGCCCAGAACAGTGGCACCAAGATGCCAACTGGGTCATGCCAGGAAAGAACCCAAAGACCATCGATAAACAAAAAAAGCGTCATCTCACTGCTTGAATGTGATCCTGGGCACCCCTATATCCTGCCCCAGAACATCTTTTCTTCTCTGATTTAAGAATCCAGGACTTGGAGCTGGTGGGGTTTGCTCTTGACAGAAGGGTACTCACAGACAGACACCCCTCCCCCCCAGGCTAAGCCTCAAATTCCTCATCTGTAGAATACCCGCTCCATCTTCTTGGGTTGTCAGAATGACTTAGTGAAGGGTATGAAGCACTTGACAACCGTAAAGCACGTTTCCTAACTCTGGAGTTGCCCAGGTTACTCGGATGCAGAGAGGCAGTATTCTGAGCTGCACAAGAAGTGGGCACTGAGGCTTTGGGGCTCCAATTTGCAGGGTTCTCACAGAGCTTGTCTGTAAATGTGGGACTTGTGTCTTCAAGCCCACCCCGTCCGCTGCTTCCCTGCTACCTGCAAGCATGCTCTGTCTCCCCTATCCTCAAAAAATCCTCAGGTGATCAGTCTGCCCCTGCTAGCTGTCATTCCATCTCTCTCTACTTTTGTGGCTAAACTCCTTTGGAAGGCCATCTGCAGTAAGTGGGAAGAGAAAGGAATAAACATTTATATGGTGCCTACTATGTGCAAAGCATCATGCAAAGAGCCTTACAATTATCTCATTTGATTCTCACAACAACTTGGGGCAGGGTGCTATTATTATTCCCATTGTACATATGAGGAAATTGAGGCAGACAGTTATATAGAGGTTAGATTGGGTGACTTGACTAGGGTCACACAGTAAGTGTCCAAGGACAGATTTGAACTCAAGTCTTCCTGACTCCAGGTTCAGAGCTCTATCCACTCTGCCCCCAGCTGCCTCTGCTTCCTCTGCTCCCACTCTATTCTTAACTCTCTATAATCTGGCTTCCCACCTCATCATTCAAGTGAAAGTGCTCTTAACAGTTACCTGATAGTCAAAACCAATGCCTTTTCTCCATCTTCATTCTCCTTGACCTCTCTGCAGCCTTGGACATTTCGGATTACTCCTGGACACTCTCTTCTCTCTAGGTTTTCAGGACACCCCTCTGTTTCCTGGTTCTCCTCGTCTCTCTCTGACCACTCCTCCTTTGTCTCCTTTGATGGATCTTCCTTCAGATCATGCCCTCTAAGCACAGATGTCCCTCAGGGTCCTGTCCTAGTTCCTCTTCTTTTCTCCCTCTGGACTACTTCACTTGGTGATCTCATCAGCTCCCATGGATTTAATCACATATTGACAATTCTCAAATGTACCTATCCTGTCTCAAACCTCTGCTGACCTTTAATCTCACATCTCCAACTGCCTTTCAGATATCTCAAAATGGATATCAAGTAGACATCCTACACTCAAGATATCCAAAACAAAACTCATGATCTTTCTTCTTAACCACCTCCCACCCTTCTTCTTCCCTATTACTGTTGAGGGTAATACCTTCCTCCCAGCCCCTCAGACTCCCAACCTAGGAGTCATCCTGGAATCCTCACCTTTCTCACCCCAGATCCAATATCTTTCTATTCTCTTTTGGGAAGACTATAAGTGAGAAGCATATGTAAGATTTTGTTAAGTACTTTCTCCTGGGAATCTGGGGTTATTGGAAATAAATGACAATAGAACACGAGAAAAGACCCTGTACATAGAATTAAAATGAAGGACTGGAGTAGAATTTATTATGCTTCAGCTGATGCAAAAAAAAAAGGCAAGGTAGCAATTATTAGACAAAGTTATGACTAAAATAGATTTAATTAAAAGAGATAAACAAAGTAACTACATTTTGATAAAAGGTACCATAGACAATGAAATAGTATCACACTGAACCTATATGCACCAAATACCATGGCATCTAAATTTTTAAAAGAATAGTTAAATGAATTACAGATGGAAGTAGATAATAGTGGGAGACCTTAATCTTCTCCTCTCAGAAGTAGATAAAACTAACTAAAAATAAATAAGAAAGAAGTCAAGGAAGTGAATAGAATTTTAGATAAGTTAGATATTATAGCTATCTGGAGAGAATTAAATGGAAATAAAAAGGAATATACCTTTTTCTCCACAGTTCATGGTACCTTTACAAAGATTTACGATATATTAGGAAGTAAAAAAAAAATTATAGTTAAAAACAGAAAAGCAGACGTGTTAAAATATCATTTTTCAGATCACAATGCAATGAAAATTATATTTAATAAGGGACTACAGAAACATAGATTAAAAACTAATTGGAGATTAAGCAACCTAATCTTAAAGAATGAGTGGGTTAAAGAACAAATCATAGGAACAATCAATAATTTCATTAAAAAGAATGACAAAAATGAGACAACATATCAAAACCTATAGGATACAGCAAAAGCAGCGATCAGAGGAAATTTATACCTCTAAATGCTTAAATCAATAAAGTAGAGAAAAAGCAAAGCAATGCATTAGGTATGTAATTAAACACACACACACACACACACACACACACACACATACACTAGAAAGAGATCTAAAAATCCTCAATTAAACACTAAATTGGAAATCCTAAAAATTAAAGGTGAAATTAATAAAATTGAATTAATAAATAGAACTAGGAATTGGTTTTATAAAAAAAAACAAGAAAAAGATAAACCATTGGTTAATTTGAATTTTAAAAAAGAAAAGAGAGAACCAAATCACTAGAATTAAAAAAAAAACACCAGTGAATATACCACTAAGGAAGATGAAATTAAAGCAATTATAGCGAGTTATTTTGACCAATTATATATCAATAAATTTAACAATTTAAGTGAAATGGAAGAATATTTACCAAGATATAAATTGTCTAGATTAGCAGAAGAGGGAATAAAATATCTAAATAGACCTATTTTAAAGAAAAGAAATTGAACAAGCCATAAATGAGCTTCCTAAGAAAAAAGCAGCAGGGCTGGACAGACTTACCAGTGAATTGTATCAAACATTTAAAGATCAACTAATTCTAATATTAAATAAATTATGTGGAATAACAGACAAAAAAGGGATCCTGCCAAACTCTTTTTATGAAGCAAATATGATACTGATGCCTAAACCAAGAAGAGTAAAAATAGAGAAAGAAAATTATAGACCAACTTCATTAATGAATATGTATGCAAAAATCCTGAATAAAATATTAGCTAGAGGATTACAACTATATATTATAAAGATTATACACTATGACCAAGTGGGATTTATGCCAGGAATGCATGGATGGTTTACTATAAGGAAAATGATTAACATAATTCATTATATCAAAAACAAAAGTAAAAAAAATCATATGATTATATTAATAGATACATAAAAATCTTTTAATAAAGCACAACACTCATTTCTATTAAAACACTCGTTAAGTATAAGTTTAAATGAATTTTTCATTAAATTGATAAAAAGCATTTACCTAAAACCATCAGCAAGCATTATTTGTGATGGGGATAGGCTAGAAGCCTTCTCAGTAACATCAGGTGTGAAACAAGGATGTCCATTGACACCATTGTTATTCAATATTATATTAGAAATCCTAGCAATAAGAGAAGAAAAAGAAATGGAAGGAATCAGAGTAGAGAATGAGATAATAAAACTATCTTTTTTTGCAGATGATGTGATGATATGCTTGGAAAATCCCAAAGGCTCAACTTAAAAGGTTGTTGAAACAATTAATAATTTTGGCAAAGTAGCAGGATATAAAGTAAATCCACATAAATCATCAACATTCCTATTTAACACAAACAAAACCTTGTAAGAAGAGATACCCCATTTAAAATAACTCTAGACAGTATAATATATCTGGGAGCACACCTGCCAAAACAAATCCAAGAACTACATAAACAAAATATTTTTAAAAATTGTATACAAATAAATAAGCTTTAAACAATTGGAAAAATATTGTTCATGGGTAGGCAGGCCCAATATAATAAAAATGACAATTTTACCTAAACTAATTTATATAGCCAATGCTACCCCAATTAAATTACCAAAAACGTATTTTACAGAATTAGGAAAAAATAACAAAATTTATTTGGAAGAACAAAAAGTCAAGAATATCAAGTGAACTAATTAAAAATAAGTAAAGGAAGGAGATTTAGCAGTACCGGATCTTAAATTATATTATTATAAACCAGTAAGTATCAAAACTCTCTGGTACTGGGGCAGCTAGGTGGTGCAGTGGAGAGAGCACCGGCCCTGAAGTCAGGAGGACCTGAGTTCAAATCCGACCTCAGACCAAACACTTGACACTAGCTGTGTGATCCTGGGCAAGTCACCTAACCCCAATTGCCTAAAACAAAGCAAAACAAAAATTATCTCTTACTGGCTAAGAAATAGAAAGGTAGATCAATGGAACAGAGTAGACATACAATTTACAGGAGTAAATAAATATAGTAACCCTACATTTGAGAAGTGTAAAGACTTAAAGACTTTGGGATAAGAATTCATATTTAGTAAAATTTTTTGGGAGGGAAACTGGAAAGCAGTATGGCAGAAATTAGACATAAATCAATATCTTATACCATTTACCAAGATTAGGTCAAAATGGATACATGACCTAGATATAAAGAGAGAAATTTCAATCAAATTTTGTGGATAGGTGAATAATTTATGAATAAACAAGAGATAGAGAATAGAGTGTGGTGTAAAGTGAATAATTTTAATTAGATTAAATTTTAAAAAAAGTTCACATAAAACAAATGTAGCCAAATCAGAAGGAAAGCAAAAAATAGGGAAAAATTTTTATACACAGTTTTTCAGATAAACGTCTCATATCTCAGACATATAAAGAACTTTGTAAAATCTACAAGAATATGAATCATTCCCCAATTGATAAATGGTCAGAGGATATGAATAGGAAGTTTTCCAATGAAGAAATCAAAACAATTCATAGTCACATAAAAATGATCAAAATCATTATTGATTAGAGAAATGCAAATTAAAACAACCTTGAGATATCATTTTACACCTATTGGGTTGGCCAAAAATGATTAAGGGAAAAGTAACAAATGTTGGAGGGGATAATAGAAAAACTGGGAAACTAATTCATTGTTGGTGGAATTGTGAACTGATCCAACTATTCTGGAGAGCAATCTGGAATTATGCCCAAAGAGTTATTAAACTGCCTATGCTTTTTGACCCAGCAATACCACTACTAGGTCTATTTCCAAAGGTGTTTAGGGAAAAAGGAAAAGAACCTACATGCTCTAAAATGTTTATAGAAGCTCTCTTTGTGGTGGCAATGAACTGGAAATTGTGGGGATGCCCATCAGTTGGGGAATGGCTGAACAAATTGTTGTGTATGATTGTGATGGAATTCTGCTGTACTCTAAGAAATGAGCTCATTGATTTTGGAAAAAAACATGGATGAACTTTCACAGCTTAATGAAGAATGAAATAAGTAGAACTAAGAGAATGTTGTATACAGCAACAACAATATTGTTTTAAGAATGACTTTGAATGACTAAGTAATTTTGACTATTGTAAATACCCAAATTTACTGCAAAGGCCCTATGAAGGGAAATTCTATCTGCATCTAGAGAAAGAACCAATAAATAGAAGTATGTATGGAGTGATTTTATGTGTGTGTTTGTGTGTGTATGTGTATGGTCTAATGGTAGCCATTTCTAGGGTAGGGGGGAGGGAAGAAAAAAATAAATTTACATGATAATATTATTATATATTTAAAAGGAAGAACAGGTTGAACATAATAGACTTGCAATTTCATGTGTAATCATCATTTTTATTGATCTTTGTCATGTAAATGATTGTTTTATTCAACAAATTAAAAATGAAATAAATACTTTTTTTTTTTTTAGAGAAAAGAGCCTGTCTTCTCTCTTTAATGAAGAAGCTCACCTGGGACTAAGCAAATTACTCGAATGAGCGAAGAGCTGGGGATTTGGAGAGGAAGCTCTTTAGTGGGAGAAGAGGACAGTCCTAGCTTGGCCCCCAGGTCCAGTGAGGCTGTTGTTCCACCAAGAGAAGTAATGATTGGTCAGAGAAGGAGTGTACCTAACCAAGGCTGACAAGAATGCATTTGGCAGATTTCTTAGTAAACTAATCAGAAGAACTTTGTGCTCAAAAGGATGTGAAGGGAATGAAGATTCCTATGTGTGTTCTCCAAAGAAGGCACCATAGAGAATTACTACAGTACAAAAAAGAAGTAATAAAAGCAGAAGCTGAAACATCCAAAAGTTCACAGGAGACAAAATCCAAGAAGGAGCCAGTAGTGAAAGCCATCTCATCCAATGGCTGTACATAGATTCTCAACATTCAGTCAACAAACAAGCAAACAGAAGAGATTCTAGCCCAAGGAGGTGAATTTCACCCCAGGGATCACTGGTACTTGGGAAGATAAAATCCATGACTGGATTCTGGATACCTTACTCAGAAGAAACAACTTAGGTAAAAGGATCATTTTTATATTATGAAGGTAAGGAAATCCAGGAACCTGAGGAGGGAAATAAGATGGGGAGTACCGGGGTAAAGGTCAAAGGAGAGAGAAACTGGAGAGATTTTGTCATTTGAGTATGCTACAGACCACCTAGACAGAAAGAGGAAAGCGATGAGGAACTTGGGAAATGCATCACAATCTTAGCACAGGGGCTTTTTATATCGGTGAAGGGGGACTTCACTTATCCAAACACGTCTCTCTCTATTCCCAAAGCAAAACAAAGACTTATTTTTTTGTCAGTCAACTAGCATTTATTTTTATTAATTAATTTTGATTCAACAACAATCACTTCCATTAGCTTTTTCCTCCTCCCTCCCCCCTCTCTCCCCAAGACAGCATGCAATCTGATATAGGCTTTACATATACATTCCTATTAAACATATTTTCACATTAGTCATGTTGTAAGGAAGAAATAGAACCGATAGGAGGAACCACAAGAAAGAGGAAACAAAACAAAACAGAAGTAAAAAAAATAGCAAATAGCATGCTTCAGTCTGCATCCAAACTCCATAGTTCTTTCTTTGGATGTGGATTGCCTTTTCCATCATGAGACTTTTGGAGGTGTCTTAGGTCCTCGCATTACTAAGAAGGGCTAGGTCTATCAAAGTTAGTCATTGGACAATGTGACTGTTACTGTGTACAACATTCTTCTGGCTCTGCTCACTTCACTCAGCATCAATCCATACAAGTCTTTCCAGGTTTTTCTGAAGTCTGCCTGCTCATCATTTCCTATAGCGCAATAGTATTCCATCACATTCATATACCACAACTTGTTCAGCCATTCCCCGATTGATGGGCACCCCCTCAAATTTCAATTCTTTGCCACCACAAAAAGAGCTGCTATAAATATTTTTGTACATGTGGGTCCTTTTCCCATTTTTATGATCTATTTGGGATACATCCCTAGAAGTAAAGCAAAGACTTTTTGATTTGCTTTAGGGATACCTACATCCTTTAAAAGGTGGAGAAATCAACTATGGGACTTCTCTTGCAGATCTGATTCTCCCTAATAAAGAGGAACTGGTTTCCGGGGTGGATAAGATGGGAAAGTGGAAGGAAAATAATCATAGCTTTCTAGAGTTTATTACCATAGAGGAGAAGAGGACATGGTGGTGTAGACTGATATGCACATTAAATTTTGGAAAAGCAGGGTTTAGAGGAAAGAAAGATAGAATCACATAGACTAAAAATTTATAGGGGAACTCAGCTCTAGAGGAGTAGGGAAGAGGACAAGAATTTATTAAACACCTACTATGTGCCAGGCTCTGTGCTGAGTTTCGCAAATATCATCTCATTTGATCTTTACAACAATCCTGGGAAATAGATGTTATTATTACCCTCATTTTTGTTGAAAAAACCGAGGCAGACAGAAATTAAATGATTTGCCCAGGGTCACACGACTAGTAAGTGTTTAAGGTTGAATTTGAACTCAGGTCTTCCTGACTCTGGGCCCAGTGCTCTGTTCACTGTAATGCCACCTTAATGGGAGATACTAAAGAGTAAAATTATGAAAACACAAAAGGAAATCCTTCTTGAAGAGGAAGAAAAATGAGATTTGCCTTAAGAGATTAATGTGGATTCATAGGAAACTCGCTTCTTCAACTAAATTTAAAGAAGAAAGTACAGAAGATGGAAGGGAGGTCAGGCAGATGATGAATTGAAGGGTGTTGTAATGAATTGTAAAGATAGGGCTGGGAAAATGAAACCTCAGAACGAGCGAAGGCAAGAGGGCCTTTTGCCTGTGGTATTTGGTTTTCTATTGTTACATTAAGAAGAAAAGGAGAATTCAAGAAAGATTAGGACCTTTTTGGGGGTGGGGGCAGGGAGAGGGGATGGGACAATGGTGACTGAATGAGAACCAGCCTGGTTTCTCCAGGAATGGCTGCTGCTGGACTAACCTCATCTCCTCTTTTGGACATGATTGATGATTAAACTTGTAAATCTGGGGAATCCTGTGGATGTGGTTTACTGAGATTTTAGCCAAACTTTTGATAACCTATCTCCTATTATTCTTGTGGAGAAGATACAACATTATGGGTTAGATGACATTAGAATCAGTTAGACTCAGTGCTGGTTGGAGCCCACACTGAAAAGGTCATTGTTAATGGTTCAATGACAACATGGTTGGAGGTCTTCGGGGGAGCATGTCCACTGAGTATCTGAGCTTGGCCTATGCTGCTAAACCTATTTGGAAATGACTGCATAGAGACATGAAGGGAGGCATAAATTGGCCCATCCACTGAGCCAATGACATCAGGTGGAAAGGGGAGCTGGCGCCCTGGAGGACAGAGTCATGATCCAAAGGGTTCTCGATGGGCTAGAGCATTGGGCTGAATCTAAGTAGACAGAATCCAATAGGGAGCAATGTAATGTTTTACTCCTAAGTATCAAAAGTCAACTTCACAAGTACAAGGTGGGTAAGGCCTAGTTAGACAACATTTATTCTGAAAGAGATCTGGGGTTTGGAGTGGACCGCAAGCTCCACATGTATCAACAGTACAATGGGGCACCCAAAACAATGAACAAGACCTTGGGCTGCATGAAGAGGACAGAGCTTCTAGGAACAGGAAGGTGGCAATCCTGCTTTAAAGATGTCAGACAAGTCCTTCCTCATCTGGAGTCCTGTGGCCCATTCTGGGTGCCATGTTTAAAGAAGGCCATTGATAAGCTGGAGAATATGCAGAGCATGGCTGCTGGGATGGTGGAAGGCCTTGAGTTGTTCCCCACCCCCCCCCGCACCCTGCTCATATGAGGACTGGGTGAAGGAACTGTGCCTGTTTAGGCTAGAGAAGAAAAGACTAAGGGGGAACATGGTAGAGGGGTTCAAGTGCCTGAAGGGCTGTCCATGAAGGAGCGATTAGATTTGTGCTCTTTGTCTCAAGGGGGTAGAACCAGGGTGAAAATGGCCAAGAGATTAATTTAGCCAAATGTCAGGAGGAAAAAGTCTCTAACAATTAGGGATGTCTCATTGTGGTGAGGACTCCCTCTTGCAATGGTGGGTTCCCCTTCCTACATGACCATTTGGTCTAGAGTGATGAGGAATCTTTTGGGGTGGATTTGACTAGAGGCCCCTAAGGTACCTTTCAACTCTTACATTCTGTGAACATATGATGAGTAATAACAAAAGGAAAGGTAGCATGGTTTTCTCTGGCAGAGAGTTAGGGCCAGGCAGAGCTGGGTTGGAGTTCTGCTTCTGATTCAAGCAGGGCCCCCAGACAACTATCTATGACTCTAAATCAGAGAGATGCCACCAGTCTACATCAGTGGAAACAGTTTTCATGCTGGGAGTTCCAGGACAATGAATACATAATACATACCTGGTCTACATAATAATGATGATAATGATGATGATGATGGCGGTGATGATGATGGTGGTGATGATGATGATGATGGTGATGATGATGATGGTGATGATGATGATGGTGATGATGATGGTGGTGATGATGATGATGATGATGATGATGGTGATGATGATGATGATGATGGTGATGATGATGGTGATGGTGATGATGGTGATGATGATGATGATGGTGATGATGATGGTGATG
>NW_020950758.1:7293878-7328226 GCF_900497805.2 Vombatus ursinus | reverse complement strand
GATGGTGATGATGATGGTGATGATAATGATGATGATGATGGTGATGATGATGATGGTGGTGGTGAAGATGGTGATGATGGTGATGATGGTGATGGTGATGATGATGGTGGTGATGGTGATGATGGTGATGATGATGATGATGGTGATGATGAGGGTGATGATGATGATGATGATGATGATGATGATGGTGATGATGGTGATGATGATGATGATGGTGATGATGATGTTGATGACGATGATGATGGTGGTGTTGGTGATGATGGTGACTGGCACTTTCTCAGTGCTGTAAGGTTTACAAATCACTTTATATGGCCTATCTCATTTAAGCCACAGTTTCTTGACTCAGTCAGTAAAGGTTAGGTGACTTGTTCAGGGCCACACAGCTAATAAATGTCAGAGTCAGTACTGGAACCCAAGACCAGCACTATCCACACTGCCTCTTTTGAGACTCCTTGTTATGCTTATTACACTATGTTCTAGAATGAGGAAGAGACCTTAGGTCCCATCCAGTGCCATCACTTCACTTTACTGAGGCTCAGCTTGCCCTTGGCAGCCAGCTCATTAGCAGCAAGCCTGGCCTCTGCCTTGGTAGTTCTGTTCCCACTGCCCTGAGCTGAGCAACTTGACCCTCTCAGTGACCCTCTCCCAAGAAGGGCCTTCACTGCATCATCGCAGAGGACATTAATGACCCTGAGGCATCCAGAGGAGGGGGCCAGGCTGGGCAGCTGAGGGTGAGTCAGCTCGATGAGGAGGATGCTCTGAGCCATCTGAGAGTCACCACTGCATTTTGGAGGAAGGATTCGATGGAAGACAGTGCTCCAGAGAGGTGGACTTCAGTCTGATAGAAGGGGACAAAATAGAAGTCTAATGAGGTCAGTGTGGGATGGGTGCTTTGAGATTACGAGTCAGAAGAGAGGTTAGAGTCGCATCAGTAGACTTGGGCACCCTCTGTATAGAGACGGGCACTCAGTCTGCAGGAGCTGCTGAGACACTCAGAGAACATAGAGAGGCAGAAGAGGAGGAGTAGAGAGAGAGCACTGGGTGGTTACTTTCAGCTCCTGATGGATTTTGAGTAGGCCAGTGACATGTCTTGGGGGGGTCAGATAAAACAACATGGGATGCTAGGTCTTAATGTAATTGTTTAAAGATGTCAATTTTTGGTTTGGCCTCGAATGCCAGAAAAGTCCATAACAACATCTGTGGCTGAGCTATGGAATTTAAGAGAACATTGTGGCCCCACTCACTGCAACAGGCCTTGTTTTTGCTTATTTCACACACACACACACACACACACACACACACACACACTCTCATACAGGCACTCACACTTATAGACACTCATACACACATTCATACATTCATACTCACACAAATACTTACATAGTCACATACTTACACACTCATATTCACATACCTTACACATACATTTACACACTAATACTCACATACATTCACACTTATACACATTTACTGTCACATACACATTCACATTTATACACTGTCATACATTTACACACTTACATAAATGCATACACATTCACACTTTTATACACACACACACACACATACGTACACACACACAGAGGCAGCTTGCATGGCAGAGACAGTTCTGAAGGATGCAGCTAGTTGGTGGAAGTCCATCTTCTTGTTGTCATATTACACCAGGTGATGACATCTCCAGGCTTCATTGACAATCTCTTTGGAATGCTTTCTCTTAATTGGAAGTGAACATCTCCTGGGAGGCCACTGGTGCGGGGATCCCATCTGTCAAGGGTGTAATAAAAATGGACACTAGTGTTTGAAACGCCAAGAGAAACACATACTTTGTAGGAGCCCATCAGGCTAGAATAGGAAAACAGGCTCTCATCTGCTCTGCTGAGTGACAGGAGCCAAAAACTTGGAAGAGGAGACCATAGAGTGTGAATCCAGCTTCCCAGGGCAAGGTTGTTCACTTCTCCAAGACGCAGTCTCCTTAACTCTCAGTGGAGGAGCATCATGGGTGTCTGGCATCATGAGTTTGCTTGCCCTCCACATTCGACATTCCAGCCACCGGGGCTGCTTGTTGCTGGTGTACAATGCTTCATCTCCCATCTCCAGACCTTTGGAAAGATTACTCCTCATGCTTTGGAATACTTTCCCTGCCTCCCCTCCACCTTATGTCTCTTTCTAAAGGAGTTCCTTCCTAATAATATGGTGACAGGGACCTTCTTTGCTCCTCTTTCCCATATTTGCATACATTTTTGCTTCTCTCTTTCTTTCTATTTATATTTCCCTCCCTCCTTCCCTCTCTCCCTTCCTCCGTTTCTCCCTTCTTCCCTTCCTTCCTCTCTCTCTCTCTCTCTCTGTCTGTCTGTCTCTCTCTCTGTCTCTCTCTCCTCTCTCTCTCTTCTCACTCTCTCTCTCTCTCTCTCTCTCTCTCTCTCTCTCTCTCTCTCTCTCTTCTCACTCTCTCTCTCTCTCCCCATCTATCTGAGGAACATTTATTAAGCTCTTATTCAGTGCCACGTCCTGAGGCTTCAAAGCAAGGCAAACAGCATAATGAGGGAAGGCGCTAATGAATGGATTCTGGAGAAAGGGTGGAGCAGCAATGACCTGGAGGTCTGCCTCTGAGGCAGAGGCAGAGCCCAAATTTCTACTGGGTTAGAGGTAGTGGGAAAGTGGGAGCCATGACAAGGAGCCCTCAGACAGTGGCAGTCCCTTCTCTGCCCATGAGCTCTGTACTCCTCACCTGCAGCCCCCTGCCCTAGACAAAGGGAAGGTCCTGGAGGATGAGATTACGTTGCTCATTTTTCTGGTTTTGTCTTTTTAGGTCAAACACCCTGAGCTGCTCAGGTGGGTGGGTTTGTCTGTTTGCCTCTGGCTATTTCTACCAAACCTGTGACTTCATGGACATCAAGAGCTGCTGGTCAGGAAACTCTTTGCCAGCGCACACCGGCGGCCCCTGTCCTCGGCAGCTGCCTCAGGGACTGAAGGTGAAGGGTTAAGGCTCAGAGCCACAGAGCAAGAGCAAGCCCCTGTTACAAGTGGGACTTGAATCCAGGACCTCCTGGCTTTGAAGTCTACTTTCTCTCCATTAGCCCACACCGCCTCTCCCCTGGCACCCTGTGTCAACCCAGTCAACACCAAGCAGTCAGTAAATCTCTACCATGTGGTGGGCCCTGCGTTTGGCTCTGGAAGGACAAGCGTAATGATGAAATTGTGCTGGCCCTCAGGGACTTGGTGAACTTACGTTCAAATGGGGGAAGGAAGATAATTGAGGAATGTATAAACATATTTAAGCATACACATGCACGTACATGTGTGTGTATACACATGTCCTGCATTGATATGTCACATGTACCTTTGTGTGCTATAGCACATTATTTGCAATACGCACATATACCTGTGCATACATTGGTTCAGTTAGGTTGTTTCAGTTGTATCTGACTCTCCGTGACCCCATTTGTGGTTTTCTTGGCAGAGATCCTGGACTGGTTTGCCATTTCCTTCTACAGCTCATTTTACAGATGAGGAAACGGAGGCAAACAGGGCGAAGTGACTTGCCCGGCATCACACAGCTAGTCAGGGTCTGAGGCCAGATTTGAACTCAGGAAGATGAGTCTTCCTGACTCCAGGTCTGATACTTTATGTACCATGACACCACTTAGCTGCCTTGTATATACATACACATATGTGTATGTGTGTATTTGTATGCACGTGCGTGCATGTATGTATATATATATATAATATATATATATTTATGATGCTTGTTGAATAGACAAGTGAGTCATCTGCTCAGAGGTATTGAACCCCACTTGGGGGCTTCATGTAGCTTGTGTGACTCCTGCCCTGTCCAGGTACAAAGGAGAGATCCAGTCTAATGGAGAATAGCGTGGGGCCATTGACAACCCTACAGCTCATTACCTGAAAACACTTTCTGATGCCCAATGGACCTTCTGAGCCCAGAGGTTGTCTCCCATCTCGCCAAGCAGTGGGGAGGGGGATGCCCCACGTCAAGAGGTGGCCTAAGAGCATAAGTGAGATCTCAGAGCAATCAACCAATCGACCAGCATTTATTAAGTGCCTACTATGTGCCAGGCACTGTGCTAAGTGGAGAAGAGGCCGGTGCTGGGCAGGCCCCTTAGAAAGGGAATTGGCCAAGGTCCCCTTGGCTCTAACTCTGCAAGGGTTACTGCCTGCTGCCCATGGTGGGTTACAGACGGCGCCTGATGAGAAAGGGCAGCCTTTTAGGTCAAGCCCAGCTAGAACAAGCAGGAGCCACAGACTGGCTGGGTCTCTCTTTCCTCGAACGTTGATGGGATAACCACTGTGTCATCACTCTTCCTCTGCGGCTCTGAGCAGGAGAACTCTCTCGGCAGTCCGCCTTGCAAGGGAGGATATTTTCGCACTAGTTTGTGTCAACTGTCTCCCATTTTGAAGTGTTATTTTCATTGGCAGCTTTGCCAGTTTGAGCCCAACCTCATTTCTCTACAGCTCAGTGGATCGTGGGCCGGATGGCTGGGACCAGGGAATGCTTGCCAAAGCCTAGATTTGTGTCAAAAGTGATTGGGCTGAGGGTTCAGCTTCCCACCTGCAGAAATCCTCCCTCTGTGCTTCCTGGGCAGCTTGCCTCTCCCGAGGAGATGGGGATTGGGGATAATTGTCTGCTCCATCTTCCCTAAGCCCCCAATTTGTGTCATTGAGAATGTGGGGAAAAAAGTGGCCAGGAGCCTGAATCCATAGGGCTGGCCAGCAGGATGACCTTGGCATGTTTTGGGGAAAGAAAATGGGGAGAAAATGGATCTGCCATGTGAAAAGCACTTGGCCCCAAATACTTGAGAAGGGGTCAGCGAGCGTAGCCTCCAAGGTGGTCACCTGTGAGCTACTTCTCAAGGGGCTGGTGCTTGTGGACATGCGGTACAAGTATTTATGAAGTGCCTACTATGCTTTAGACACTGCGGATACAAAGATAAAAAGCGAACAGTCCCGGATCTCAAAGAACTTCCACTCTACAGGGCTTAAACACCATGCCCACAGATGCGTGTAATACCTAGGAGCCTTCCACATCTCCTGGGGAGCCTTCAGCTGAAGGCTAGCCCAGGTTCAAGGTAGTTTGTGAGTACTCCTCAAGTCAAAAACGTTTGCTGTTCATAATAACAAGAGGGCACGTTCAATTCAAAGGAAGAAAAGTAACAATAGCACATCTATCCCACCTCCATGACCCCTAGCCCAGGGGACACGTGAATACACACCATGGGTGGGAAGAGCCGACCTAGGCAGAAAACACATATGGATGGCCGCTGGCCAGGGGAATGACATGGCTGGAGGGAGGGCTGCACGTGTAGGGAATGGCTGTGGTCAGGGCTCCTCGCGGGGAGATGAACATGTGGGGAATTGGGCCCCTGCGCCGAGGGAGACTCGCACCTCGGAAGCTATGTGGCTATTGATGGTGTTCAGCCCAGACCTAGGATCAATGGGTAGAATTTGAAAAAGGGAAGATTTAGGCTTAAAATCAGGAAAACCACCCCCCACAAACGACACAACTCCCTTACAATTCAAAGTGTCTGACGTGGAATGGGACGCTTTGGGAGACAATGAGTCCCCCCTCTCTGGAGATATTCAAGCAGGGCCTGAATGACCCTGTCCCAGGCACGCTGTGGAGCAGGATGTCTTGTTCCGACGTGGGTTGTGCAGATGGCAGCCGATGTCCCTTGCAGCCCCGGGACTCCGGAGAATCTCTGTTCTCTGGGACTCATCCTCAGGCAGCAGACTCACGCCCTGTAGCCCTTGGGGTTCCTGCTGCAGCTGGGACAGGTTCTGCTAAATGCCAGGGATATAAGGAAAAGGCAAAAGCAATTCCTGCCCCCAAGAAGTTTACAATCAAAGGAAGCGAAGGATTTAATAAATGCCTGCCTTCTGTGTGCCAGGTGCTGTGCTAACCGCTTCACAAATAGGACCTCCTATGGTCCCCACAGCAACCCTGGGAGATAGGCGTTACGATCATCTGCATTTTACAGTTGAGGAAGCTGAGACAGACACTGAGGCTTGGTGACTCACTTGGGGTTCCACAGCCAGAAAGTATCCAAGGCTGGATTTGAACTCAGATCCTCCTGACTCTGTGTAGCGCTTTGTGCACTGTGGTACCCCTGAGCTGCCTCTAATGGGGAGATAGCAAATTGATAACTAGGCATGAGTAAGATACATACAAAGTGGATGGGAAGTCATTTCAGTGGGGAGGGAATTTGTCATTGTAGCCCATCTCTGAGAGGACTGGGAAAAGTCTGTTGTTGCAGAAAGTGGGATTTAAACTGAGTTTGAAGGACGCCAGGGCATCTCAAAGGTGTAGGGAAGGAGGGAGAACATTTTGGGCATGGTGGATGGTCATAAAGAGGGGAGGGGGAGTGTCACGTGGGAGGCACAGCTGGCCGGCCAGTGGGGCTGGATCACTAAGTGGATGGAGGCCAGTGCAGTGTAAAAAAAAAAAAAAAAAAACAAAAGAAACCTGCAAGGAATGAAAGGGCTCTGAATGCCCAACTGAGGCTCTTACACTGAGTCTGGATGTAATTGGGAGGCAGCTAAATGTGCATTAAAATGGAGAAACTATTTAGAAAGCATACCATAATCACCTAAAATGCAGATAATGAAACTGATTCTCAGAAGGGAGAAATGAGTTTCCCCCAGGGGCATGCAGTAGTAACTGCCCGAGCCATGGTTCCACAGTCCTGTGCTCTCCCCGGGGCATTGGGGCAGGGGTAGAGGATAGAAGTAGGATCTGAGATGCAGGCCTTGCCCTGAAGGACCTCACAGTTTTGACCCACACAAGATCTTGGAGGAATTCATAAGCCTGTCTAGAAAGAATAGCCTTTATTATATCTGACATGTATAGCCCACGGCAGTGCCATGGTGAGAAGGAATGTTCCATAGAGGAACAGGACAATTTTTAAAAAATAACTTAGAGTCATTTCATTTAAAAAATAAGGGGCCACCTCTTACTAAACCTGCTCTTTGGAGGAAGGAGAGCCTGGATGGTCGCTGGGGAAGTCAAAGGTCACATGGCTAGAGTGTATTACAGTTGGGAGGAATATGGCATTTTTTCATTCAGCAAAAATGTGCTTGGGGTTCCCGGCTGCTTCTCTTAGCCAGGGATTTGAGGGTCTATGGAACGGCAGTGAGGCAGATCCTTTGGCTCAGGCCTGGAAGACACCTAAGCTGGTCCTCCCTCCTCTGTAATTACTGCCAAGCGCTCACATTTCATTTCCTCCAGCCATCATTCTCATGGAATTTTCCGGGAAGGCGTTAGTAACACTGGGAGATGTTCCTGGAGGGCAGGAGTGTGGGATGGTGCAAGCTGAGTGACGTTTGTCATGTTATGCTTAAAGGAAAACCAGCTAGGATGTGTCTTTGGCCTCCAGAGCTGTGCGCTGATCTCAGCCCAAGTCCATCGTGGAGTAAGTGGTGTAGACATGGGGATGACGAGGGCCCCAGGAGAACCATCGCTTGGGTCTGTGTTCCTGTCTAAGGGTATTAAGCTAAAGAAACACTGAACATCACCACCCAAAAATGTTCAAAGTGTGAGGTTTCAAGCCATCTGCCGACATCCCCAATGACCATCCGGCCCCTACCCACTCCAGAGATTGGGCTCGGTAGGAGGTGGCCCATTATTTTTAAAATGAAATTCCTTTATTTTTAAAAAGTGTCCTGTTCCTCTATGGAACATTCCTTTTGACCATGGCACTGTCATGGGATAAACATGTCAGATATAATAAAAGCTATTCCTTCCACACAGACTTACGGATCCCTTCAAGCATCCCTCCCAGCTATGGCTGAGAGCCGGCCATCTGATCGTCATCACTGACCTCACCAAAGCCAGCTGGCTGACTCCTATTGACCAATTGGCAAGGGGAAACCTCCCCCGTGACCCACACAAGTTGTCCCTGGCTTTGCAGTCCCTGCCCTCAAGAAGCCAACACTCTACCTGAGAGGGAGAAAATGTGTATACAGAGAAGGGAATATTCCAGGAAAATGACTAGAAATTTGGCTGGAAGGTGTTACCAACAAATGCAGGAGAGGGTGAGGACAGACCCCTGTCAGAAGTCGTGCTTATGCTGAGCCTTGAAAGGAGGTCAAGCTTCCACAAGACAGAGATGAGGAGCGAAAGCATTCCAACCCCAAGGCAGGGGGAGGTCATTCTGGGCTAAAGCCCCAAGGGGAGAGTCACAGGATCCCAGAATTCCCCTGGTCCAACCTGTATCTGAATGTCAGTCAGTCTCCTCTCCACTAAGTGGGCGTCTAAATTCTGTTTTCTCTTCCTCCTGAGCGAATGGATTGGACACACAAATGCCCTCAGCCTGTGTCTGTGCATTCTGAGAAGGGAGGCTGGAGACTGCAGGCGAAGTCCCCTTAGAGCATCTGGGGTAAGTGTGAGGAGATCTTGTACATCCCAGGACCCAAATCTTGAGAGGCAATGTGAAATGTTGAGAAGAACAGTGCCTCCAGAGTGAAACTTGCTGGCACTGCTCTGTCCACCCAAGATGACCTTTCTCTCTCTCCCTGGGGCCCAGGACTTTGAGATGGGCACCAAGGGCCTGCCCATCTCCAGACTCAAGCAGGTCTTCCAACCCTGAGTCTGAGGCTCAGTCTCCTAGCTAATGTTCCCTTTTCATTTTACTTTGCCATCCCCTGGAAGGTCCTCTCCCCTGCCTGGATCACTGCTGGCCTGCCTTCCACCTGCAGGCACACCTGGGCGTGGGTAGCGGATCTGAAGCTGGGAAGAGATGAAGTATTGGCACACTGACAGTGGGCCCATGGCCTGGAAACTGTTTTGTAGCCATCTGGTAAGTCCATGGGGTGAGGGGTGGGGAGGGCATCTTTTCCTTCTCCACTGAAACAGACAAGTTGGCCTCTAGCTCCAAGAGTTTCCACTTTGGTCCACTGAGGCAGGCAAAGATCCATTGGGCTTCTCAAAGCCGGGTGTGCAGAAAAGGTTCTCAGAGGCATTTCAATCAGAGATCAGGCATCACCAGGGTGTTCTTGGAGACCTGTGGGAAGCGTGCCCAAAGACAAAACACTCTCTGGGTCAGGACAGTTATGAAACCAGAGGTATATGTGTTCTGGGCCTCCCCCAGGACCTGAAGGTGGGGGTGGAGTGGATAGCTGGGAAGGGGTAGCAGCGAGCCTGGGGCTTCAGGCCTCCTGGCCCTGCAAGAGATCAGGGAGGGGAAATCAGGGACCAGGCCCCTCTGGAGGGTCTGTCAGACTGCAATGGAGGGGCTGGCCTTCTACAGCTGGTAGCCCAGCCCCTTGCACCCTCCTTGTTATATGCAGGTGACCCTGACATACACACACACACACACACACATACACACATGTGTATATATGCTCATATGCACATATATACACACATACACATACATGCATACACACACATATGAAACAGGCACCTTCCACTGCTCTCTGCTCCCTTCTTTAGAATGTAAGTTCCCTGAGGGCAGAGATTATCTTGCCTGGTTGTGCTTGTATCTCCAGGACTTGGTACTGTGCCTGGCACACAGTTAGCTTTTAAGAAATCTGACTGACTGACTGGCTCTGCGTGCCTAGATCACAGATCTGTCTCTCTGTTCCTGTCTGATATTTCTGCCATTCTCTCTGGGACTCTGTGTCTGTCTGCCTCCCACGGTCTGTTTCTGTTAGTCTTCTTCTCTGTCTGATTCTGTCTTTCTCTGATTATTTTTGTCATTCTGTATTTCTATATCTGTCAGTTTCTGTCTGTGTCCTCTCTGTCTCTTTCTGACACTCTTTCTCTCCTCTCTCTCTCTGTCTCTCTCTCTGTCTCTCTCTCTCTGTCTCTGTCTCTCTCTTCCCCTCCTCCTCTATCTCTGTTTCTGTCTGTCTCTCTCTCCCCTCTCTTTCTCTCTCTGTCCTCTATCTCTGTCTCTGCTGTCTATTTGTCTATGTCTCTCTGTCTCTTTCTGTCTCTCTCTGTCTGTCTGTCTCTGCCTCTCTGTCTTGTGTCTTGTCTGTCTCTCATCAGATTCCTGCCGGGTCAGAGGTCAGCCCCAATGACTTTGGAGGTCTCACTGCTTTAGGGTTCTCAGGCTTTTGGCCAATCATCCTCATTTCTGGTCCCTCAGATAGCCTCGACGTGAAACTGGCTTGATGACTTTCTCTTGAGGGAAGCAGTGTTTCTGTCTCCCTCGGGGGCGGCCGAGCCCTGTGTGGTTCGGAGACAATGACAGGTCTTTGGAACAGAAGTTTCATTTCCTGTTTCTGAGCAACCTGAACAGTGGGCCCTTTCAGGACAGACAGTAGCGGACCCTGGAGCTGAGTGGGGTCTCTGCCAGGGCCCCACATACCTGGCATACCGTAAGCCACATGCCTGGCCTTAGGTGCGGCTCCCTATCTGTCTTCCCATGAGTTGGGAGGGAGGAAGGAAGTCTGGCTTGCAGACCAGACCTCAAAATCCTGGGGTCCCACTCCAGGGGGCATCGGAAGCATTTCAGGGAAATGTAAACCTCTTGAGGGCAGGGGCTGCTTGCCTTTGTATGACCAGTGCCTAACACAGTGACTGCCCACATGTTCTTTGTCAGTATTTATGCAATTGTTTGTGTCCCCTAATGTTGGAATCAAAGTTTCTGTCAAGTATTGGCGGTACAAACTTGAATAAGTAATTTTTCTTCTCTAATACTCAGTTTTCTTATCTGTCAAATGGGCATAACTTGTTCTAACTACCCCTGAGAGCCATTGGGAAGAAAATAGAGAAGGACACTATTATAATGAGGCAAAGCCCCCGTTTCAAATCAGTGACAGTGGCAGGGAGAGCCTGGGGTAGCCTGTATGATTGATGGATCAACACAGATTTCCAGGTCCAGGAACTCTAAGCATTTCAAAGGATAACTTCCTAGCAAGGATCAATCATTGCTGTGGGCAACATTTTCTTTGTGATGCAAGTATGGATTTCTTATGTGAAACTGAAACCTTTCTGTGCACGAACAGACACACACATTCCTGGGTTTATAATAGATCACCCACTGGAGGATTTTCATTGTATGTTTTATGCTTTTAATGATGGAAATAGAAAAAGCTTAGCAGGAAGCAAAGGGGAATTCACAGTTTTGAAAGGCGTCTTCTGTATTTCTTCTTCTGTAATCCCGATGCACAGTCTTAGTCTTGGGATGGTCTTCACTGACCACAGAGACCAACCCCCCCAGCATATATACACATGATCACTCCAAGAGAAAGCTCTATACTGAACTGGGAAGAGAGACTGTGGAATATATAGGACAGCTAGGGACTGCTAGAGACTGCTTGCCAGATGAGGAAACTGAGACTTACGAGGGGGAAAGATTTGTGCAAGGTCTTCGGGCTATTAAGTGAAAAAACTAAGACTCAAAGTCAGTTCAATTCATTTTGATGGACGTCTATTAAGAGACAACTACTATATGTGCCAACATGCTGCTAAAGGGCTGGATTATAACAAAAGTAGTGATGCTATCCCTGTCCTCAAGTAGCTCACCTTCTACTATAGGAATACAATATACGCACAGATAAGTGACACCAACAGGGGCTCAAAGGCTGAAGAAAGGCTCCCAGGAGGCGAGGGGACATGACCTGAAGCTTGAAGGAGGCTGAAGAGTCTAACAGAGAGAACATTCCTGGCATGTGGTGCAGCCTGTCTAGAGTCACCGAGGTGGGAGATGGCTTGACAATGTCCGCTGCAGAGAAACTTGATTGGGATGGAGAGAGACTAGAGAGTGGCAGAAGTTACTGTAATTATCCAGGTGGAAGTGAGCCTGGGAATGAAGGTGGTGGCTTCAGTTTAAAATAATAAACAAGCAAATGAATGAATTTTCCAATAAACAAATGAACAAACAAATTAATCAAGTGGTGAATGATTAAATAAATAAAAGAAAGAAGTGACTTTGAGAAATATAGTGGAAGTTGAATCCAAAAGACTTGGTAATGAGTTGTCAGTGGGAGGTGAGACAGAGACGAGTCTAGGATGATCCCAGAGCTTGAACCGGGTGACTGGAAGGATGGGGGTGCCCTAGACACAACTAGGGAAGTTGGGAAAAGAAGAGGGTTGGAGGGGAAAGCTAAGGGACTCTGTTTTGGATACATATTCTGAGTTGGGGATGCTAACAGAATGTACAGTTTGAAATGTCTACATGGCAGTTGGTGCTGAGGAACTGAAGCTCAGGAGAGAGACGGGGATTGCAAAGTAAGTCCCTGTGAATGCAGTCCATGGTTGTGTTGTCATCTTTGGCTTTCACATCATGCTGCTAACTTAAATTGACCTCATAGTCTACTAAAAAAACCCTAATTGTTTTTCAGAACAACTGCTTTGTGGCTCCTTGAGTGAACTTGAGGTTCACTTTTCGTACTCAAGTGCAAGCCTTTCCATGGATCCCTGCTGGATTTCACTTTGTTCCATCTGACCGCACCAAGATCCCTATCCAAATGAGCAAACACACAAGAATCCTGGATGTCTCTCCAGGCTTTTAGTTTATTCCTTGTGTGTGGTTTTCTTGCTCCTTTGAAGGACCTATTCACCTTGTGGAGGGCAGAGACGGTGGATGGTATCTTTGGATAATACTGGCATGCCCCCAGAGAGATAGGGCTGACCTCAGCAATCTCTCTTCTGGAAAGTGATGCCACTTCACCCAGCAGAGGTCAGAGTGTGTGGTGGTCAGATGACATTCATTGACCTAGTGGGTGGATGGAGCTGTCCACAAGTCATTGGCTCTGTCTCCCTTCCTGCAGGATTGGTGCTGTTCCAGAAAAGGGGTGAAACTATATAGAGGCTCCTGAAAAGTCTCTGCATCCCCCTTGGGTAAAGGCTCAATCATCTGCCAGACAGTTTTTTTCCCAGTTTAACCAAAGCCTCTACATCCTGGCTTCTGGATGCACCATTTGACTAAACTTCTCTCTCCAAATTTGCTGGTGATCTCTTCATTACCAAACCTGACAGCCTTTTCTCAGTCCTCTTCCTTGTGAGTTCTTTGTAGATTTGGACACTATTAGTCACCCTCTTCTCCTGCACAGGATCTTCTCTCTGGGTTTTCCTGACAGAAATCTCTCTTGGGCCTTTTCCCAACTCTCTGACCTCGAGACTTCATGGTCTCCTTTATTGGCTCTTTATCCTTGTCATGCTTCCTTACTGTGGGTATCCCTTAAGATTCTGCTCTGGGCTTTCTTTCATCTCTCTGTGTCCTCATTAGTTTCAGTAAATGATTCTCAGACCTGTATATCCAGCCCTTACCTCTCTCTGATCTAGTTCTACATCACTAACTCCAGCCTAGGCATCTTGAACCGCATGACCTACAGGCTTCTCATACTTCTTGTATCCAAAAAGAGCTCCTTATCTTTACTCTCAAATGTACTGACCTTCTGAACTTTCCAATTAATGTCACAGACACCACTTTCTTTCCAGCCAGTTGAATTTGCAACCTTGGAGTCATTCTCAACTCATTACTCTCATTCCCCCTCATATCCAACAAGTTGCCAAACACTGACATTTCTACTTGTACAGTCAACAACTTAGATATAGGCATATATGTCATCTTCATAAAATGTGGAGATGACCCCAACCATATGGGTTAGCTAACATGTTGGAAGACAAAAGTAAGGATTCCTATAGAACTCAATGGGCTACAATGATCTAATGGTCTAAACTGAGTAATATGAAATTTAATAGGAAAGAAGGCAAAGTTCTATACTTGGCTTTAAAATTACTTCCTAAGTAAATGATTGGGATCCTGTGGTTGGACAAACATGTTTATGAAACATATCTGGAGGTCTGAGTGGCCTGAAGATTCAGTATGAGTCAACAACATGCCATGGAAGTCACAAAAACTAGGCAATTCTAAGTGCCATTGAGAGTCATTTCATCCCAGAATTAGGAGATGACAGTTGGGATGTCTCTGTCCTGCTCAGACCATGTCTCAAGTGTGGTGTTCACTTCAAGGCATCCCACTTTAAGCAAAGCAACTGTGTTGCAGCATGTACTGAAGAAGGTGACCAGGAAATTGAGCAGAGTGATGCAAATGGCATGTGAGTATTGGCTGAAGATATTGGGGATGCTCAGGCTGGAGAAGAGAAGACTTTGGAGGACAGCAAAGTTGTCTTCAAAATAATTGAAAGGTTGCAATGTGCAAGAGGATTTTTAAAATTTTATTTATTTTATTTTTAATTTTTGAAATAAAACAAACATTTCCATAACATGGTAGGATAGTAAAAAAGATGACTGCACATGAAACTATAAATCTATTAGGTACAACTTACTATTTGAATATATAGTAAAGTTATCATGTAACTTCTCTTCCCCCCCTGTTTTCTCCCCCTCCCCTGCCCTAGAGATGGTTACCATCAGACACAAATATGGAATGTCAATGATGCTATTTGTCCCCAGAGAGCAGAACAAAGAGCAGTGAGTGGGGGGTGGAGTCTTATTTGAAGTCCTCTAGTGAAGAATGAATGGTAGATGTGGTGGAGTGGGAGGAGGCATTCATGAAAAGAAGGATTCTCAGTGAGGCAGAGGCTGGATGATTAGCATTTCTGAGACCCTCCCAGTTTTAAATTGTAAAATGCATTATGAGAGAGTCTTCTCTCAGATACAGAGCAAGGGGTTAAAAAGCTTTAGAGCTCTGAAAATGCCTGAAGTGAAAACCAGTCATTCTGCATGCTGGCACTATGTTGAGCCTATGGTCAAGTTACTTTCCCACTTTACATCTTAGTTAAGTCCTATAAAAATGGGATGGTTAGATGAGAAGACCTGTGAGCCAGCCCCCAGTTCTGATGCTTCAAGGTCTATGTTCTAAGGGCCCTCCCAGCTCTGACATCATCTGTTCTACATTTTAAGGTTCTTTATATTTTGTTCATGTTCTAAGGTGCCTTCTAGCTCTGCCATTTGGGATCTTATTTTCAAGGTCCTTTTAGTCTCTGACTATTCAAGTCCTTCCTCCAGATATTGATACTAAAACTCAAACATCCCCAATCTGTTAAGGTCCAGGTTCAACTTTTTCAGCAGTAGCCAAGAGAACATGGGCAGGCTGAATGATATGAGATTAAAAACATGCTAGAGTACATATGTGGGAGATCTTTAATGAGAAGTAACAGGCTTCTAGGGAGGGGGATTTCCCAGTTTGGTGCAAACAAATAGGTTCATCTTCATGACTTTTACAATGGTGTGGGAGGACAAAACATGCTTGTTTATCTCCATAACTTGGATACATTTCTCAGTCTTTAGGGATGTATGTCATGACTCAAGGGGAAAGAGCAGCAAAGTCATGGTACAGTACTCCATCTCCATTTAAGATCTTCAGCAATCAGAAGCCGAGACCTTTGCCCCTTACCCCAACAGAATTTGGGTCACATTTGTTTGAGGGGGGAATGATGAGGATGGGATCTAGACCCCAAAAAGGAAAAAACCCTGGACTTTCGCACATGACCAAAACTCTGGAGGTCCCCTGAGGCTATAATCCCATCAACTGGCCTTTCATTGTGGACCTCTCTATGGCTTCAGGCCACTTCCCACCCTTAATTGTATCTAGGCTCCATTCTCCCTTGGCCAAGTGGTCCAGGTCCCTGGAATTCTATTACCTCATAGACTACTTGGCCAGTCCTAGATCCCTCCCATAGTCTTTCTGTATATAAGGTCCATCTTGTCTCCATTAAGGTGCTTAGATTCTTATAATCCAGCCATGGGCTCAGATTCTTACAATCTAGACAATACCTCACAGACTCTCAGATTCCTCAAGAGTCTGGCTAATATGGTAGATCTTTAATAAACCTTTTCTTTGACTGAAAAAAGAAAAGAACTTCTGTAATCCAGGTTTTTATCATAGCTTATCATTCTCTTAATAGAGATAAAACTTCCAGGAATACCCAGAGTAAAAAAAAGTCCTCCTAAACATTTTTGAGGGGAGAATGTTTTCTAGTCTGATAGATCTCATAGGTTCCCTTGGGCTTCAGAGAATGGTTTTGGTAGGCCTGGAATAAAAAGTAAGTTGCATCAGTAAAAATGGTGTTTCCCCAATTTCCAGTGCTCCAGTCTTCATATTGTATGTACTATGACAAGTGTGTGTTTTTCCTTCAGAGCAGTGGTTAGAGTTTAAAACCCAAAGAAAACAAAACAAACAAAACCCCCTAGTATTGGAGCTGAGGACAAAGCTTAAGGCAAAGATGAGAACGTGTTTTCCACCCATGACAGCACACTTTGCCAAGGGACAAAGACAGGAGACACTGTGCTGTGTATGGGAAGCATTATACTAAGGGACACTGGAAAGGCAGGTGAGAACCATGCTGTGGAGAGCTTTTAAGGTTAAACTGAGAAGTTGAAGGTAATTGGGAGCCAGTGAAGACTTTTGGCAGGGGTTGACATGCTTGTGTTTAGGAAATATCACTTTGTCAGTTACATGGGTGAGAAATAAGTAAGGGGAAAGATTGGAAGCAGAGAGACCAGTTAGGAAGCAATTTTAGGGAGAGAAATCAGGTTGGCAAAAGTAGGTGTGGATAGTGATTGACTAGGGAGTTGGGGTGGAGGAGGCACAATGGTTACTCCAAGATGAAAAACTTGCATCACTAAAAGTTAGTGAAGCCTCCAACAGAAATAGGACATATAGAAGAGGGATGGGTTGGGGTAGAATCCTAACAAGTGTTTTGGGCACATTGATGAAGGAATTCTCACAGGATGTAGTTTCTGCTCTAAGGAACTTCATGGCTCAGCCTCCCCTCATCCTATGGATATGAGAGAAAAAAAAAGTTTGCATGCTGACCTTGGCAAGCACCCACAACTCTTCTCTGAATATCTCTGCCTTCTGGAGCACATGGAGATGTTTCAAGGTGGCCTTGACACAAACCAAGGCAGGGGGGAATCCAGCTGGCTGACTGAACCCATGTGATGGGGGCCCAGGCCTAGAAGTGTCTCAGGCACTGTTTTTTCTCCCCAGAAGTGAAGAAACCAGATTCATCTTCCTCCTCATCTGCCTTTTCACACTCTGTGCTTATGAACTCACCTCCCAACACCTCCTCCCTCCTTCCTGGAACCTGCCTGCCTGGATGTTTGCCATATGCTTGGAAGAACTGGGAAGTCAGGGCTGAGGCTGATTATAATTCTGAAACAGATGATTCACTGAAACAAATCAGGGCCTTTCTGAGGACCTTTGCTGGAGTTCTCCAAGCAATGATGGGCCACATCAGTAAATCTCATCTAAGCAAAGGCCAGCACAGGCATCGGGATGATTTCCATGTGCTGTCATCCTCATGGTGAATTAAAAGAAATTACCTGAAAGCTTTGTTAATTTGAATTTTACTCACTTGGAATCTTAATTGTGTGAAAATAGACTCTTATAGCCCAACACACATTTTCCTTCATGAAGCTTCTCATAATGGCAGCAAGTGGTAATGACCTTAGTCTCTCTGTCTGTCTGTTTCTGTCTCTATCTCTCTCTGTCTCTTTTTCTGTCTCTTTCTTTCTGTTTCTGTTTCTCGTTCTTTGTCCCTCCAGATAGATAGATAGATGAAGAGATAAGATATTAAGAGCTTACCATGTGTCAAGCATTCATCTCCCTCAATTCTCTCTCTCTCGCTCTCTCTCTCTTCTCTTCTCTTCTCTCCCCAAATAATTATATTCTTTTGACTGAGGCTGGAGTGCTGAGAATGAGGTACTTAGTTTGAATTATTTGAATTCATTTGAATATTATTTGAATCTTAGAAAAACTATCTTTCTATAAAGGATAATCAGAAATGCTAATGTTCCTGTAATGGAGACTAGCCTTCCCCACCACTAGCCACAATTGGTGAAGTGTGGCTCTCTTACACCCATCCAAAGCAGTAAATAATGCTTCGAGGTGTCATCATTGGGCCTCTGGATGTGAGTTCATTCTCCTCAAACAAATGATATATAAAGAAGCAAATGCACAGAATGAGTCATCTCAAGCCACGGGCCATACATTTACCATGAGCTGCCTTTTCCAAGTCAAGGAATGTCAGGGCTCCAGCTTCTGGTCACTTCCCAAACACAGCTCTAAAGCCAATGCTGAATGTGGGGAAATGGGGCAATGGGTGAAAGCAGAGCCATAACAGTCTAGGCTCCTGGGACAAGTGGGCACACTAGCCTATCATAGAACTTCCTATTTTAACTAATATTTCTTTCAAACTAGGTGATAACAAGGGGCAGCTAGATGTCTAGTGGATAGAGCACTGGCCCTGGAGTTAGGAGGATCTAAGTTCAAATCTGACCTCAGACACTTGCTAGCTGTGTGACCCTGGGCAAATCACTTACCCCTATTTGCCTCAGTTTCCTCATCTGTAAAATGAGCTGGAGAAGAGAACTGTAAACTGCTCCAACATCATTGTCAAGAAAACCCTAAATGGGGTCACAGAGAGTCAGATATGACTGAAACGACTGAACAACAGGTGCTAACACTCCCTGTTTCTTTGCTGCTGAAGGATGGTAAGTGTGGTCATTGCCCCTTAAACCTGATGTTCTCTGCATTCAGTGCCTGAGGACCTTTGCTTGGCCACCCTGACCATGTTCTGGCTCAGGGCAGAAATGTTTGGGTTAAAGTGTCAAATATGAGGAGTTATGGCTCTTGGAACATCAAGTGCCCTCAGTTGGCATCTAGTCTAACTCCAACCTGAACAGAAAGATCATCTGCAATTGTTCCTCCAACCCTGGATCAATGCCCTCCAGTGAGAGGGAACTCACTACCTTTCATGGTAGCCTATGGCTTTTGGGGGGTGGGTGGGAGGGAGGACTCTTTTTGTTAGGGACTTTCTTCTCTCACTTTTTCCTCTGCCCCCACTTTGCTCTCTGTTGAGTCCTCTCTGACCAAACAGTACAAATCTAATCTCCATTTTTCACAACAGTATTTGAGATATGGCTTAATGCGGCTCAGTAAGAATGTTAAATGACAGCAAACCTTTACTAAGAGCCTACTGAGTGCAGAAAGACACGTTAGTGAGACTTACACAAATGCATACATCACCTGCCCTCTGGGAGCTTAGAGTCTAGTAGGGTGCTTTAGATGTTCTGACATCCATGTTATGAAAACACTGAATCTTTTCCCCACTGAAAACTCAGATTTCTATTTTCAAATAAAACATTCTCTGGCCACTTTCAATCCTAGACTTGGGAAGTTTGATTGGGAGGCTGCTTTTTTGTTCTCTAAGTATAAGCCTTTCTGTTAATCCCTATTTTCCTACAAAAGAAGATTCTGTCAGCGTGCATGAACTTTCACACCAGCCTTATTGCCAACTGTCGATTGAGAAAGAATGCCATCTACTTCTTTGTTGAGGGCACTTATTGGAAGGTTAAGTTGTTGAGGATCAGCCACAGATCTTTGGTGTCTGCATCATTAGAGAGCTCTTTCCAAACAGAAAATGATGGATTAATCAGCATGGTGCACGTCCTGAATATCTAATCGGCTTCAAATACACCTATCTGTGCAATTGTGAGGTCTACAACCTTCAATCTAGAGCACATGACACTTTATCAAATGTTTTATTGAAATTCACAATAAGCCCATGGAATCCCCTGCTCTACTAGCTTAGAATTCTCATCTAAGAAGGAAATCCTCACTCTTTCTTCAAGAGTCATCAAAGTCCAGTGGTAGAACAAAAGTCAGGACAACTGGTGATGGTCCTGGGATGCAGTGTATGACCTTGGCATCTTCAATGTCTGACCAAACTCTAGGCACTGCACAGTGCCTGCTTCATCCACCTTCATGGCCCTCTTGATAGAGTCCTTTCTGAGATTGTCACCAGTGACCCATCTGTATTTTGTTTGTACAGAGTTGTTTGAATGTTGACTGTGAGCTCCTTGAGGGCAGGGACTTTTATTTTCATCCTTTCTTTGTATCCCTAGCACTTAGCACAGTTCCTGGCATCCAATAGGTTCTTAATAAATGTGTATTTAATTGCTTGTTAACTTGACAAACTGGGGGCAGTTAGATGGTGCAATGGATAGAGTTCTGGGCCTGAAGTCATGAAGACTCACCTTCCTGAGTTCAAATCTGGCCTCAACAGTTACTAGCTGTGTGACTCTGGGCAAGTCACTTAACTTTGTTTGCCTCAGTTTCTCATCTGTCAAATGAGCCGGAGAAGGAAATGACAAACCACTCCAATATCTTTGCCAAGAAAACCCCACATGGAGACGCGGAGAACTAGACGTGATTGAGAAACAATTGAACAATAACAACAACAACTTGACAACCTAGGCAAGTCAGGTCTGTCATGTGCCCTCTTTTAGAAGGTTTGTGTGTGTGCTCATGCCTCAATGCATCTGTGGACCCCATCTTCAAACACGTAATCTCGACCACTTGTGCCTGATAAACACCTTCTCATCCTGTGTAAATTGTGTTCCTATTTGCTTGAGTCACAAAACCTCAATGTTCCCAGTGACCATCAGGCCTAACCTGTCTGGCAAAGGGCCATGGACTTTTAAAAAAAATATGTATTCTGTGGGTGGCAGGCAATGTTTGAATCTCACTGTCATAGGAATTCACTCAAGGAAGGAAGAACATATATATATATATATATATATATATATATATATACACACATACATATATATATATACATACACACATATATACATATATACACATGTATACACACATATTTATATATATGCATATATACATACATACATATTCAGTTGTGTATAGAAATGTAATTTATCCAACAGAGAAATAGGAGGAGAAAGGAATAAGAGAAAGGGAAGGGAGATGTTAAGAAAAAGAGGGCATATTAAGGGAGGCAGCAGTCAGAAACAAAATCCATGGATGGGGAATCTGTGGCCTCAAGGCCATGTGTGGCCCTCTAGGTCCTCAAGTGTTTCTTTTTGACTGAATCCAAACTTCATAGAACATCTGTGGAGAACTTCTGTGAAGTTCGAATTCAGTCAAAAGGCCACATTTGAGGACTTAGAGGGCCCCATGTGGCTTCGAGGCTGCAGGTTCTCCGCCCCTGAGTTGACTTTTGAACAGGGATAGGACAAAAAAGAGAGAGAAGAAACAAAAGAAAATGGGATGGAGGGAAATATGCAATTAGTAACCATAGCTGTTAATGTAAGAGGGATGAATTCACCCCCAAAATGGAGGCAGATAGCAGGATGGATTAGAAACCAGAATTCAACAATATGTGGTTTAAAAGAGACACACTTGAAACAGAAAAATACACACACACAGAGTTAAAATAAAGGGCTGGAGCAAAATCTAATATGCTTTAGCTGAAACAAAAAAGGTAGAGACTGCAATCATTATCTCAGATAAAGCAAAAAAAAATTTAACCCAATCAAAAGAAATAATCAGGAAAACTCTATTTTGCTAAAAAAGTGCCACAGACAATGAAATAATATAAAAAAAACAAGTTTCTCTAATAAAGACATCATTTCTCAAATATATACTAAGTATAGAACTGAGCCAAAATTTACAAAAATAAGAGTCATTCCTAGATTGATAAATAGTCAAAGGATATGACCAGGCAGTTTTCAGAAGAAGAAATCAAAACTGTACACAGTCATGAAAAAAAAAAATGCTCTAAATCAATATTGATTATAGACATGAAAATTAAAATAACTCTGAGTTACCACCTCACACCTATCAGAAATGACAAATGCTGGAGGGGATGAGGGAAAAATAAATACATTAATGAGGTGTTGATATAGTGAACTGGTCCAGTCATTCTGGAGAGCAATTAGGAACTATTCTCAAAAGCCTATAAAACTGTACATACCCTTTGATCCAGCAATACCACTTCTAGGTCTATATCCCAAAGAGTTCAAAGAAAAAGGAAAAGGACCTATATGTACAAAAATGTTTATAGCCCCTCTTTTTGTAGTGGCAAAGAATTGGAAATTCAGGGTATGACCTTCAGTTGGGAAATGGCTAAACAAACTGTGGTATATGATTGTGATGGAATACCATTGTATTATAATACATAACAGGGGGTAGTGGTTTCAGAAAAACAACAAAAAAACCCACAAAAACACGGCATAACTTATTTGAACTGATGCAAAGTGAAGTGAGCAGAACCAGGAAAACATTGTGCACAGTAACAGCAACATTGTAACGATGATCAACTGTAAATGACTCAGCAATATAGTGTTCCAAGACAATTTACAAGGACACATGATGCAAAATGCTATCCAACTCCGGAGAGATCTGATGAACTTGAGTGCAGATTGAAACAGAATATTTCACTTTTTTTTCTTGCTTTCTTCTATAATACGGTTAATATGGAAATATGCTTTGCATGATTTCACATGTATAATTGATATCATATTGTTTGCCTTTTCAGTACATGATGGAGGTGGTGGGAGGGAGGGAGAGAATTTGAACTCAAAATTTTAAAAGAAAAGATTGTTAAAAATAAATAATAAATTGAAGTATTTTAAAAATGTATTCCAATAACTATTTCAATATCCTTGGTTTCCTTTATAATGCCATATATTTGGTTTTATGCATTTAAAACATAAGGTATTCATAGTTAAAGGGGTGACATCAAAGTAGGTGAAGATCCCCTGTCCTAGATTAGCAAGAATCCCTTCCTCAACATGCCAGAGGGTGACCCGCCACCCTCCATCTCCTAAAGATCCCATCCCCCTTTGGGATAGCTCACATGTTAGATGGTCTGACATCAAGTCCAAATCTGCCTCTTGGGTCTTCATTCATTGCTTGTCCTTCTACCCTCTGGGTCTGAACAGGACAAGCTTGCTTCTTCCCCTACAGGACAGTCCTACAGACCCTTGAAGACAGATGCCATCCCCCCACCCAAAATTGTCTCTTCTCCAGACTGAAAATTCCCCATTCCTCCATTTTCAGATACTGTGGACCCAGGTCCTTAAACTCCTCTGGAGTTTTCTTCCTTTGCATTCTCTCCAACTTGTACACATCCTTCCCAGAATGTGTTGCTCAGAGCTGAGCACAATGCTTGAGGGTGGAGGACAAGGGGACCTTTATTAGCTTATTGGCTGGTGGAGGAGGTCCACAGGAATGGATGGACTCAGTGTCACCAACTAGCATGTCAGTGAGCCTGAAGATGGGCAACCTCAAGGGAGGCATGGTCATCGTCTTCTAGTTTCTGAAGGACTGTCATGGGGGATCATTCTATCATTCTTGTTCTTCTTGGCTCCAGAGGGCAGGGAGCAGAGGTGGGGGGGTAGTCAGGGCATGGATCACAAAGTGGCAAATTGAAGGTTGATGTAAAGGAATACTTCCTAATGATTAGAACTGTTCCAAAGTAGAATGGACAGCTTCTGGCTCTAGCAATAGAGAACCCCCATCCCCAGCCCTACCCCACCCCTTTCCTTAGAGGTTGGACGGATCTGTCAGGGCTGATGTACAGGTGAGTCTGGGCAGCCAGGAGGCACCATAGTGCCTACAGTGCCGGGACTAGAGCCAGGAAGACCTGGATTCAAATCTGGCCTGAGACACCAGCTGTTCAACCTCGAGCAAGTCATTTAATCTTGTAGGAAAAAGGGGAACAGTAACAGCGTCTTCTTCCCAGGGGTGGTGTGAGGGTCAAGAGAGATAATGTTGGGAAAGTACTTAGTATGGTGCTTGGCACATAGTAAGTGCTTTATAAAATGTTAGCTATTATTATTATTGTTGTGATTGTTTTTAATGTTGTTGTTGTTGTTATTAATCATGGACTAAGTACGGCTGGGCTCCTTTCTAGCTCTGTTGTTCTGAGGCCATTTGACTTTTATATTTAGTGTGCCCATGAGCTCATTGGCACTAGAGGAGGATGGGAGGGGGAAGGGAGTTATGATTATTGTTTTCAGGACCAAAATCCAAACAGAAAGTAGCCCATGCTGTCTATATTTCAGCTCAAAGTTGGGGCAGCTGGGATGACCAGGCCAGCAGGGAACACTTACAGCCACTTTATCACCCCCTTGCACTGACAACCCCCATCTGTCTTTCCCACTGGGAGTGGAGGGCTCCTGGGAAGGTAAAGAAAAGCATAAAGAAGGCCAGGACCAGAGAGTCAGGCCAGTAACCTGTGCAGTAAAGCCAGACTCTGAAGGACAACAGAAATGAGCCTTGGATGCTTTAATAACATTTAAAGGAAGTCAAGGCCAAGACCTCTCATCATACATTCCCAGCTTCTTTCAGGTTCTCATCACCTCGCACTTGGACTATTGCCTTGTAACAGCCATTCCTGGCTCTAGCCTCTCCCCAATCTAATCCATACCACACTGGCTGCTCAAGAATCCATCCCAGTAGACAGATCTAACAACATCACTGCCCTGCTCAAATGTAAGGTGCTTAGCATAGTGCCTGGTACATAGTAGGTGCTTAATAAATACTTATTCCCTTCCCCCCCCCTTTCTCCTCAAAAATGTAAGCAAACAAGCTTGAGACAGAGAAGAATGGGGGAGGGAAGAAAAGTGTGTGGGGTCAGTCATGATGGTGGGAGAGATGAGAGACATCTACAACATCTGAGGAATAACAGCCCCTGAAAAGTTCACAGGAGACACAATCAGATAGGACCCAATAACCAAACCTGTGAACTTCAAATGTCTATATGTATAATATAGACAACAAGTAAGACAAAAGGGCAGTTACCAAGTCAGGGAGGGGAATGTCAACTAACGGAAATATTGATAGGCTGAGGCCCATAAATAGAATATGACCCTGGAAAAATGACTCAAAAGACACAGGATATGGCAAGGAGGGGATACTGCACATGAAGAAGAGGGGTTTCTTTAAAGACATTTAAGAACCAGACGGGGACAGTATTTATCAATCAATGGAGCAAAAAACTGAAGCTGTCTTTGTCACCAGATGATACTACAGACCACCTGGACAGAGAGGAAACATGGATGAAAAGTTAAAATAATCCATGAGAAGCCCACTAAGGCATAATCCAATGATACTAGAGAATTTCTATTATCCAGGCATCTATGGGAGCTCTTTCTCTGACAAAAGCAGGGTTGCTACCAATTTTGAAAAATTTACCTCAAGATAATTTTGTCCTTCAGAAGTGTAGGAACCAACAAGGAAGTGGTGGGGGAGTTATGCTGGTGGGGATTATATTGAGGGACTCTGCTGTGAAGACTTTGTTCCCTTTCCTGCCTTTATAAAAAAAATCAGGACATTTGCCTTGGCACATCTCCACTTAATTCTCCACAATCTTTCCATTGGCGGTGGAAAGTGGCTCCTCTTTCCAGAGCCCAAGGATAGATTTCATTTGGGTCAGGGCTTGTGAATCCATCCAGAAAAGTGAGGTGTTCTCTTCTCTCTTTGCTTATCCTGATAATCACCTCCCTGAAAGTCATTCTCATCTTTTCCCTCTCAGAACAAAGGCCATTTTCCTCAGTGGAAAAAACAAACAGAATTCAAAGTGAGTAGCATTACTCTCCTCCCCTCCCCTCTCCTCTCCTCTCCTCTCCTCTCCTCTCTTCTCCTCTCCTCTCCTCTCCTCTCCTCTCCTCTCCTCTCCTCTCCTCTCCTCTCCTCTCCTCTCCTCTCCTCTCCTCTTTTCCCCTCTTCTCTCTTCTACTCTCCAATCCTCTTCTTTTCTCTTCTCATTTATCATCCCTTCCTTCTCACCTCTGCCTTTTGAAATGTGTTGGTCCCTCCAAGATCCAGTTTGTAAGCACCACCTGTGTGAAGCTATTCCTGACACCCTTGCTTTAAAGAGTGTTTAAAATTAAAATATTAAAGTTTGCTAATGTTGTACTTCCCTAAACTCCTTAATTTTTTGTACATGGTTTAAATTCTTATATGTGTTTGTGTTGTCTTCCCCAATAGAATGATAGCTCCTTGAAGGCAACTCTTTACTTTGTGTCTTTGTATGTCTTGGTATAGTGTCTAACACCTGGTAAGTGCTTAAGGGTCCAGAAGACTCCAGGCGAATCCATCATACCACCTGATCCTGGCAGAGAGCCGACGGCCTTCCAAGACAGGAGATGTGAGACAGACAGACCGAGATGGACAATGTGAGAATTTGCTTTGCTAGACTAGGCATGTTTCTTCTAATGTTTATTTTTTTTCTAAATGAGGGAGAGAAATGACAAGGAAAGCAGTAAATACTTACAAAAATATATGTTTTTTAAAAGAAGAAAAAGAAAAAACACAGCCAGTACTTAATAAATGTTTCTTTTGAGACTGAGCAGTCTTCATCCCATCCACACCAAGTACCTGCCCTGTCCTTTCTTGAAACTTCTTTTTTGGCCCCGAAAAGTAAAACAAATGAACAAATAAATAATGTTATTGCTGTCCTTAGCTCTAGTCAAGAAGCTTGGCCTCTAGATGCTGAGGCTTAGTTAGCATCCTGAGATTCTATTTTACAGGACTGTACCACAACCTCGTATCGATCCTCTGTCACCTGCCTTTGGTTTCACTTTCTACTTATTAAAATCTAAGTTTGTTTAGCAGTTCTAGGTGCATCCACATGGATCTTCTCTGAGAACTCCTGCTTCTCTAATGGGAATTGTTGCCCTGCACAGCTTCAGAATTTCATTCTTGACAGTTGCCTGCTCTTGACTTCCCCTGAAGAATATTCTTCTCTGGAATGTTCCATATTCTTCTGATCTCTTTAAATCTACTCTCAAAAAATCCATTGTGCTATTAATTAGACTGCTTCCAAGTTTCCTCTCCTTTTCTATCACCCTAGAGAGTGATACATTTCCACAATGTGTGTAGGATGTGTGTGTGTGTGTGTGTGTGTGTGTAGAGAGAGACAGAGAGACACAGAGAGAGAGAGACAGTGAGACAGAGAGACAGAGAGAAAGACAGAGAGAGACAGAGAGACAGAGACAGAGAGAGACAGACACAGACAGAAAGAGACAGAGACAGATAGAAATAGAGAGTGTGACTGAGACACACAGAGAGAAATAGAAAGACAGAGACAGAGAGACAGAGAGAGAAACAGAGAGAGACACAGAGACAGAGACAGAAACAGAGAGACAGAGACAGAGACAGATAGAAATAGAGAGTGTGACCGAGACACACAGAGAGAAATAGAAAGACAGAGACAGAGAAACAGAGAGAGAGACAGTGAGACAGAGAGGCAGAGAAAGACAGAGACAGAGAGAGACACAGAGACAGATAGAAATAGAGAGGAGAGTGACAGAGACACAGAGAGATATATAGAAAGAGAGACAGAGACAGAGAGACAGAGGGAGGGAAGAGGGAAGGAAGAGGGAGGGAAGGAGGAAGAGCACCTGCAAATTATGGGACAGTGAATTTGACTTCAATTCCTGGCAATACTCCAAAAAGGATTATTAGACAGAAGGTGAAAGGAAGTGGAGATTATGAAGATGCAGGCTGGCTTCATCAAGAGCAGAGCAGATTGGACTAACCTTATTTCCTTTTCAGGGAGGATTACTATACTGGTAGATGATGGAAATACTGTCGCTATCATTTTTGTAGATTTTAGATCAGCATCTGATGAAGTAATTCTTACTGAACTTGTAGATGTGGAGACAGATGGACCAAATAATACATTTAGATAGATTTGGAATTGGTGAATGGCCAGGATCAATGTCATTATCAGTTTGGTAGGAAAGCTACTGGGGAATGCCCCGAGGATCTATCCTTGTCTCCATGGTGTTTACCAATATTCTTAACAACTTGGGTAAAGCAATAAATTACATATTCATCAGATACACAAATGGCATAAAGCTGGGAGGGAGAGCCATCACACTGGGTCATAAGCAGTTAAGTGGCACTACAATGCCCAGGGTACACTGGCCCTTGACTTAGGAAAACCTGAGTTCAAATCCAGCCTCAGACACTCCCTACCTGCGTGACCCTGGGCAAGTCCTTTAAGCTCTATCAGCCTCGGTTTCCTCATGTATAAAATGGGAGCCATAATAGCACCTATCTACCAGGGTTGTTGTGAGAATCAAAGGAGACGTTATGTATAAAGTGCTTTGCAAGCCTCAAAGTGCCACTAAAATGCTACCATTGCTGCTGTTGTTGTTATTCAGAACCCCCACAGACTTCCAAGGCTTGACCATCATTTGAGTCTAAGAGGATGAAATTCAAACTGAATAAATGTAAAATCTTATCCCTTGGTTCAAAAAAATTGATGAGCACAGGCTGGGGAGGTGACCGTTTTTGTGTTTTGCTAGAGTGCGAGCTGGGACTGAGTCAGCAGAGTGATGTGGACCCCAAAGCTGTTGTGATCTCAAGTTGCATTAAGAGAGTCAGAGCTTCCAGGAACAGGGAGGAGACTGGCCCCTGCCCTGGGTGCCACTGGTTAGGGAAGGCTAGAGTGTCCAGCCAACAGGCGTTTATTGGTACTGACTATGTGCCAGGGACTGTGCTAAGTGTTGGGCTTACAAATATAAGCAAGCAAGACAGCCCCTGCTCTCAAGGAGCTTCCATTCTAATGGGGAGGACCACACATAAAAGGAAGCTGAAAAAGGCAGGGCAGGAACATGATGAGAAATCCAGAAAAGTTCAGCCTGGTAGGAAACGAAGAAAGGGGTGCCCTGGGCACTCTGCTTCAGTGGAGGCCCTTGGAGGAGCTGTCCGCCGCAAGGCTGGGGCCCAGGGGCAAGCGCAAGTGTGAGAGCTGCAGTTCCTTTCTAGAATGAAGAGGCGTCTTGGTCATGATGGGAAGCCCAAAGCCGGGAAATTAGGATGGGGAGGGACCTGGAGTCTGTGCCGTGTGAATCTTGCTGGAAGGAAATGAGACTGTTGGAGAATACTCAAGAGCTATGGATGGGCATCTTCAAGTCTTTGAAAGGCAGGACTAGAGACTAGTTCTTCTTTGTCCCAACGCCAGAAGGAGGAGAAATCAGTGGAAGTACAAAGAAGCAAAGTTTGCCTTGCACTGGAGGGAAAAAACCAAGAAGCAACAAGAAATAAGGAAACAAAAACTTCCTGAGGATGGCACCAAGGGCAAGTGTCATGGGGCTGCCTTGGGAGCTAGCTCTGTTGGAGGGCTCCAGGCAGAAACTGCACAGCCACTTATTGGACACGTTCCCTTAGCGACGCACTAGTTGGCTGCTGAGACCCCTGTCGACTCTTGGACTCTGTGACTTGGTTCCTACCATTTCTATAGCACCAACGAGTTCTTCTTATTAATAAAAATCAGATCCGGAAGATCAGCGGGGCCCCTGTCTCTGAATTCTGTCTTTTTTTTTTTTTTAAAGGGCAATACGGTCGGAGTACAGAGCCTGCAGGCTTCTTACCTGGGTGCGTAACTCTGCTTCTGGTCCTTACTAGTTACATGACAAGGACAGGACAAGTCACGTAATTTCTCACAACCTCAGTTTTCTTTTTCGTAAAATGGGAGACATTATGTTTCCCCGTCTACTACACAGAAGCCTTGCAAGATAAACCCCTTGTAAGCCTCAGTGCTCTATTGAAATACGACTGACAGTTCTTCTGTCCTCCTTCCCAGACGCAGCTATTGTGAGGAAGGGTCTTTGTGAGCCTAAAGCAGCAGAGAAATGGGAATTATCGAGAGCACAGCCATTCTAATTCTCAGTTCATCCCTCATTCCATTTCATACCTTCAACATTCATTCCTTCAATGATTTAGGACCTACTGTGTGCAAAGTGCAGGTCCAGAGGCCAGGACGTATACAGTTCAGAAAAGATGTGATTTCTGCACTCATGGAAAGCACAGGTCAGTGAGAGATCACAGGTTCTTGGTATTTTGAGGAAAAAGGGATGAGAGAGAATGTCTAGACCACTCCCTTCATTTTATGGAGGGGAAACTGAGGTCCAGAGCCTGTATTAAGACAAGAGTCCATGGAGTAGGCCATCTTAGAACTCAAACCCGGGTCCTCTGACTCTGAATTCAAGGCAAATTCAAGCCAGACAACACCAATATGCAGTATTACGTGACAGAGTGAATCAGAAAGCTCTCTGAGAAGACTCCCCACCTCTCCCCAACCCCTGGTGCTACTCAGTGATTGATTCCCAGACTTGGTAAAAGGATCCAGCCCTTTTTTGCAGCCAAAATGTTTCCCACAGCTGGTGTGCTCAGCACCTGTGAGGCCCTGCTCCCTGTCCTCTGCACTCTCGGGCCTGGTTCTCGTCAGCCCAGGTATCGCCCCAGCCTGGCCTGAAACAGCCATGTCCTGCCTGGGCAGGCGGGAGAGCTGAAGGTAGAAAGTGGACATAAAGCAGGCATCCGGCTGTACCTGAATGGCGGCATCTGTTTCATGTCGAGAATTCCCCTGTAGTGGGAATGTTTACTTTATCCCCACACCCCCTCACCATCTTTCTTGATTTCTCTGTCTCTGTCAATCTCACAGAAATAACAGAATCCCCAAATCCTGGGACAAGAAAGGACTGTGGAGGCCATGAATTTGGCCAAGAATCTCTTCTAGGGCATCCCTAAGAGTTGGTGCTCCAGCCCTGTCTGGAAGATGCCCACAAGCTCAGGTTGTGAATGCCCATGATCAGCTGATGATGGTTTGGATGAGTTCGGGGTCATCCCTGAGGACCTTAAGGTGAGACAGTCCAGGCCTGCCCCTAGGAAACATGTTCTGATGAGACTCAGAAAGAGGAGGGATCCTCTGGAAGGCTGAAGTTAATAAGGAAGATTTGTCTTTCCTAGGAACATAGGGAGGGTGAGGGGCCAGAGTCCACGGGTTTTAGGTAGAGGGAACTTCCAGGTAAAGAATCTGCATCCACCAGTGCTGAGGGCCACCTCCTCTTTTGTCCTAGAGATTGGGTTAGAAGAGGGAGAGCCAGGGAACCAAAGACGTCAGGTGTCAGGGTTGTTCCCTGAGCCCAGGCCTTTCTGGTGGCTGCGCTATCTCCTCTATCCATTGGACCACACTGCCTTTCTTGTTTGGTTTTGAGGTCTTTTTTTTTGTTTGTTTGTTTTGTTTTGTTTTTGTTTTTGGTCAGACAATGGGGTTAAGTGACTTGCCCAGGGTCACACAGTTAGTAAGTGTTATCTGTCTGAGACCAGATTTGAACTCAGGTCCTCCTGAATCCAGGGCTGGTGCTCTATCCACTGTGCCACCTAGCTGCCCCTACACTGCCTCTTTTTATAAAGGAAAGCTGCTTCCTGAGGGCTTGTGCGACATGAGGTCCCCAAGAACCTTTCTACTACATCCCTGGAGCAGAGCACCCTAGATATGGGGCTAGAGAGGGCCTTAAGGGCCTCGTAGTCCAACCTACCCATTTTACAGATGAGGAAACTGAGGCCCATGGAGGGATAGTGACTTTCCTGACATCACGAAGGCGGCCAGTCATCAGCAGAATCCTTTGACTCCAGATTCCTCTCTCCTCCTACTGGGACACACTGCCTCTTTCCTGAACATTCCATGTTCAATTGAGCTTAGTCTGACATGATTCAAGCAGCATTTACTAAGAAGCTACTAAATGTTGGGCACTGGGGAGAGACAGACGAAAGTGAGATTGGGCCTGCCATCAAGGGGCTGTCATTCTGCTTGTGAAATCCATCCAGGCAAGCATTTCCTCATCTGCAAGAGGAATGAGTTGGGACAGACAACTTCAGAGTTCCTTTCAGGGCTCTGATCTATGACCAGTGAAGGTAATTTGAGGTGGGAGATAGCACAGATCAGCTGATCTGAAGTTAAGGATTGGGAGAGCATGTAAGTGTATCCATCATCGTGGGTGTGACCACTGACTTGGGACAATCCCCAGCGTCTAGCATAGAGCCCGGCATGTAGTCGGTCATCAAATATTTATTAAGGACCTACTATGTGCTAGGCATTATTCAAATCATTAGAGACACAAAGAAAGGCAAAAAACAGCTTAGTCCCTGCCCTCGAAGAGCTCATAACCTAATGGAGGAGACAACACGCAGACGACTGTGTTCAAATAAGCTATTTCTTGTCGTTGTCATCGCCGTTCAGTCGTGTCTGACTCTTCGTGACCCCATGTGGGGTTTTCTTGGCAGAGATACTGCAGTGGTTTGCTATTTCCTTCTCCAGCTCGTTTTGCAGATGAGGAAACTGAGGCAAACAGGATTAAGTGACTTGCCCAGGGTCACACAGCTAGTAAGTGTCTGAGGTCAGATTTGAACTCCTGTCCTCCTGATCCCAGGCCCAGCACCCTACCACCGAACCATCTAATAGCTCCCAAATAAGATATAGATAAGATAAATTGGGGATAATCAATAGGGGGAAAGCACTAGAATTAAGAGGGATTGGGAAAGGCTTCTTGTGGAAGATTGGACTTTAGCTGAGACTCGAAGGAATCTAGGGAAGGTAAAAGGTGGAGATAAGGAAGGAGAACATTCCAGGCATGGGTCACAGCCAGAGAAAATGCCCAGAGTCCGGAGATGGACTGTCTCGTTGAGGAACAGCAAAGAGACCGGTGCTGTGGGATCACAGAAGCCATGGGATGATGTAAAGTATAGCAAGACTGGAAAGGTGGAAGAAGGCCAGGTTGTTAAGAGCTTTGTAAGTGAAAAAGGATTTTCTATTCTCTCCTGGAGGTGATAGGGAGCTCCTGGAGTTACCTGAGTAGAAGTGATAACTCAGTCAACCCCCTCTTTAGCAAGATCTACTTGACAATAGGACAGAGGGAAGAGAGTCCTGACCCCAGGAGATCAACCATAAGGGTGACGCAATAGTCAAGACATTCTGTATGTTGGGTGGGGTGGTGGTGGTGAGAGAGCAGAAGGACAGGGGTGCCCTCAGAAGTCATAGGGGAGATAGGATGGGGGAGGGTTCAGGGGGAAAGATGATGAGTTCTGCTTTGGATCAGATGTGTTTCAGATGTCTACTGGACAATCCAGCTGGAGATATATGAAAGGCAGTTGGAGATGAGAGATTGGAGGTCAGCAGAGAGATTGGGGCTGGACAAATATATCAGAATCATTAGCATAGAGATTACAGTAGGAACTTAATCAATGCTTAATGATGAATACATTCTGTTACTTGACAAGTGCTTTAGAGAAATGCTTTAGACAAGGTCCCAAAGGAAAAGGCACATCTCCAGAGAAGCCTGGAAAGTGGGGTTGTGCCCAGTGGTGGAGGATCTGGTGTGCCAGTCTGCCCTTTACGAGGTGGAACACAGCGAGCCACCAGTATTTGTTGAGAAAATCGCTAATGTGTTCAATGTTCTTCAAATTTTCTTGTTAAATCTCTCTTTATATCTAGGTGGTCATGTATCCATTTTGACCTTATCTTGGTAAATGGTGTAAGATATTGGTCTATGCCCAATTTCTGCCAGACTTCTTTCCAGCTTTTTTTTTTTACCAACTTTTCTGTTTACCAAATAATGAATTCTTAGCGCCCAAACTTAAGTCTTTACACTCATCAAACACAAGGTTACTATCGTCCTTTGTTGCTGTAAATTGAGCAGAAAATGACATGATTGGAGCTATGCATGGATGATTGTTCTGGTGAGAAGGCTGATTCTAGCTCAAGATTGGTTTTTATTATTCTAAGGTCCTTGGTGTCCAAGTCAGCAGATTTCATAAAGTGTGAGAATGTCACGCCGGAGGATCTCAAAGCTGCATTTGGATGTGAGCTCCTGAGAGGTTCATGTTATATTTTCTTGGCCAAAGAAGTTGCTTCCAAAATGCTATAAATGTTTAATCTATTTGCCGCATTAGCCCATTCATAATAAACGTTATGGGCAGGCTCTCCCCGGGGTGATTTATAGCCTCACCTATTGTTGCCAAGCAGAGCCAAAGGGGCTCCCTCTATCCACTTCCGTCCTTTCCCTTTCTCCACCCTTCTGCACACATGCAGCCAGCCTGGAGAACGAATACACAGTAGGACTTGCTGAATGATGGATGGCCGCTGACGAGCAGAGGCATACAGGGAGATGAAGGAAAACTAAATACGTCCCCCAAACAGTCCTGAGAGTGTGTGCTCTGGGAGCCCGGGCTGTTTATGAGCCTGCAGGGTTCCTATAAACAGAAGGAGGTGGGCTGGGCACCTACTTTGGTCTTTTATAGGCTCCACATGCTGTTGGAAGACAGGGACCCTAAAGCGAGCCAAGGAGGGAGCCATCTTTGGAGGACGTGTCCAGGGAGCCCAGTCACAAGCCAGGTCAGCTTTGAGAGTGGGATCTTTTCCAGCCATCCCCTAATTGAGGGAGGCTCATTTGGACACGTCCCCAGGCATACGTCAAACACTTATTCAGCATATTCTATATGCCAGACACTGGGAATAAAATGAAATAATCCTTGCCCTCAAAGTGCTTACAGGCACACAGATTCCGCCAGAAGAATGCCTGAGCTCCACTCTCCCCCATCCCAAGCCTCCCTTACTTTTAAAGGGATCAGAGTTGAAGTAGTTTCAAAGATCAGGGAGATGGAGACAGGGAGAGGGTCTAACTCTAATCTAAATGCAAAAGAAACTAATTATATTTAAAAAGAAGTTCACTGACCCCAGGTTAAGAATGTACACATTCTCTACCTGATCCCCAAAGTCCTTTCTGGGACTGGCAGACTGTGGGCTTATT
>NW_020950758.1:7276332-7291368 GCF_900497805.2 Vombatus ursinus | reverse complement strand
TCTCTCTCTCTCTCCTCTCTCCTCTCTTTCTTTCTCTTGTTCTGTCTATCTCTGTCTGTCTGTCTGTCTTTCTCTCTTCTCTCTCTTTCTTTCTCTCTCCTTCTCTCTCTCTCCTCTCTCTCTCCCTTCTCTCCCTTTCCCTCTCTCTCTCTCTCTCTCTGTTTGTTTCTATCTGTCTCTGTCTCTGTCTCTCCTCTCTCTCTTTTTTCTCTCTCTCTCTCCTCTCTTTCTCTCTCTGTCTGTCTGTCTCTGTCTCTTTCTCTCTCTTTTCTCTCTCTCTCTCTCTCTCTCTCTCTCTCTCTCTCTCTCTCTCTCTCTCCTCTCTCTCTCTTGCTCTCTCTGTTGGTTTCTATCTGTCTCTGTCTCTCTCTCTCCTCTCTCTTTCTTTTTTTCTCTCTCTCTCTCCCTCTCTGTCTCTCTCTCTGTGTGTCTCTCTCTTTCTCTCTCTGTCTCTGTCTGTCTGTCTGTCTGTCTGTCTGTCTGTCTCTCTTTCAAATATCCAGACCATCCCCTTGTGCATCTGGGCATAGATGAGAGCCAAGAAGTGGATCAGGGTCTCAGTTTTAAAATGTCCCCATATAAGAGAATTATCATTGGAGCCTTCTTCACCCCAATTAATGAGGGGTTCTGCACCCTGTGCCTTAATTAGTTGATAATGCCTCTTTAAGAAAGTTGTACAGTAAGTCAACAGAATGTGTGACAATACAATAGCAGCCTTCGTGCAGGCACTTTAGGGCTTACAAAGTGCTCTCCAAATATTCTCTCACTTGACCCCCATAACAAGCCCGGGAGGCAGGTGCTACCATTATCTCCACTTTGCAGATGAGGAAACTGAGGCCAAGAGAGGTTCAGTGACTGCCCAAGGCCCCGCTGGCCACGACATGCCCGAGGCAGGACTCCGTTCCATTGCTCTCCTTCCACTGTGATGCTCAAAGGAGGAAGAGGACTGAGGGATGATCCTTTGAGACAAAGGGTTGTAGAGACCATCTAGTCCAATCCTTTCATTTTCCAGAAGAGGGAACTGAGTTCTAGGGAGGGGAAAAGACTTGTCCAAGTTCATGCAGGTTTCAATAAATGATAAATATGGGATTTGAACCCAGGTCCTCCAACTCCAAAGCACCACACAGTTTCTAAACTGAGAGAAATGGAGACCTTGGGGAAATCAAGAGGCTCATCTGAAGGCACCAAGCTCATAAATAGAAGAGCTGAGGTTTGGAGCCATGTTTTCTCCCTCCAAATATTCTGCTCACTTTACTGGACCATCCTACCCTGGGGGTGGGGGTGGATAAAGGTAGGTAATGAAAAATCCCAGCAAATGGAAGCAGCACTCGGCTTTTATTCAAGCCAGATGTGGAAGGGGAAAGGGCAACCTATATTGGAACCAATACGGTAAGTGTTTTTTTTTTTTTTTTTTTTAAAAAAAGGATGTGTCTAAGAGTGGTTTGCTAAGTACTCATTTCTCTTCTGCTCAGATGGGACCTCGCTCCCGAAGCCGGAGACACCCTCCCAGCACACCACTTGCTCAGGGTTGGTGTTTCTTGGGCACTCATGCCCCAGGAGGGGCCCTTGTGGTTTTCTTAGGTAAACGTTTGACCTCCTTAAGGGAAACAAAAAAAAAGTGACATCGGAGAAGCTTAAAAGTAAAAGTATTGTTTGTAAACATTTGTGTATTCCTGAAAAAGGACTTTGGGCTCTGACTCAGCATTCCTGTAACCCCTGCCTGCCCCTTGGTCTCTAACTAGGCTTCACTGCCATTCGGAAGACTCTTGCTTCCCAAAATGCAGAAATGTAGAGACATTTACTGGGGATAGTTCTTCCTAACAGCGATGAAAAGAGGGTAACCTGGAGTAGGGGGTGTGTCCTGTGAACCAAGGCACTCTCACAAGTCTCCCCCACAAAAGAAGGGTTTGAGTCTAATTTTAAAGTCAAATGTAGTTGTTAATTAAAAATATGTTTATTTAAGTTTTAGTTTCTTTAGTGTAAACAAAAGGTGTCATCCTTTGTGGCTAAGTAGTCAATTGAAGTTCACCTTTTAAAATTCCAGATCGAGTTCTGTATTGGGTGCTAGGGGTGCAAAGAATGAGACAGTCCCTGCTGTCACACCCCGGTGAAAGTTCTGCTCCTCCACATGGAAGAGGGGCAGTGTGGAGCAATGGGCAGAGGTAGAGGGCCTGGGTTCAAGTCCCTCTTCTGATGCCTATTTTCTATACAATTCTGGGCAAACCCATCAACCCTAGACAAGAAGTTACTGAGAAGGCGCCAACTTCCATTTGTAGGGATTTCTTCATTGGTAGCGCCTCATATTAATGAAATCGCCAGAATCAAGATAATGCACATCAAGTCAATCTAACCAAGATCAGTGATTTTGCTCTTGGGAACCAGGTGCCTTAGGAGTTATGTAAATGAATAGTAATCATACCTTTCGTGATACAATATCCTCTCACTCTCTTTGAAACCTTCTGCCACCTGCCTTCCACTCTCATCCCCCCAAAGTTACCAACGATCTCTTCGTTGACAAATCCAATGGCGTTTTCTCGGTCTTCATCCTTCTTGCCCTCCCGGTACCTTTGATGCTGTCCATCCCAGAAGTCTCTCCCCTCCAATCCACTCTCCACACAGCTGCTCATCTTCAGAAAGCATTGTTCTGACCATGCCATCTCTTACTCAACAAAGTGTCCCTTTCTTACTGACAGGATCAAATAGAAAAATCCTCTGGTTTTTAAAACCCTTCACATCTTGTTTACTTCCTACTGTCCCAGTCTTCTTACACATTAGCCCAGTTCAATATGCTTTTCAATCTAGCCATGCTGACATGGCTTTTGGTCACGCACACAGTCATCCTTCATGTCCTTGTCTTTGTCCTAGCTCTTCCCCATTCTTGGAATGCCCTCCCCCTCATCTTGTCTATTAGAATCTCTAGCTGCCTTTAAGACACAGCTCAAGTACTGCCTTTTCTAGACACTAGCAGCTAGGGGACTGAGCCCCCTTCCTTCTGGGTAGCTCTGGCAGCCACTAGCTCAGTGCCTTACAGATGGCAGGCACTTAGTTCCTGTTTATTGAAAAAGATTGCATCCCTAGCACACTGGGTAAGGAAGAGAGTCCTTTGAGGCTGACAAAGTTGTTTCCCATCTAGTATGTCCTGAGATTCCCACAGCCTGGACTTTGAGAGAAAGGCAAGGTAAGGGGAGGGATGAGGAGACTTGCCCAAGGCATCATAGGAAATCAGTGGACTCAATGTTACCCCAAGCCCGGATTTCCGATTCCCCCAAACCGCAGCTCTCTCCACTGCACTACGCTGCCTTTTCTCTGAGGGAGCACAAAGACACACATGAGGGAGAAGACCACTCTTCACTTTCACCCTTGATCCCTAGTCTGGTGGGAATGCCCTTTCACTTTCTCCCCCATAAAGGAGACCCTCCATGCCCTGGGACTCTGACCCAATTAGGAGAATTTGACCACGAGAGCTGAGGGTAACTCTACTGACCTGACATTGAGACCAAAATTAGTCATCTTCCTCAGGAGATCCCCCCATACACACACATGGGAAGCCATAATGTCTCTGAGTATCAACTTGACCCTGAAACCACCAGATTAGATACAAATGCAGCCCACTCTGGATGCCATGAAACCTCCACTAAGAGGAACAGTTTTCCTGGCACAGGTAAAGAGCAATACTTCAAGGTGCTCAGAGAAATGAGTGCAAGAGACTGTTCAGAGTAGCCGGTCACTAGTGCTCTATGGCCAGAGAGCCTCTGCGTGGAGGGACCTGTGGCCGTCCCTCTCCTAGGGCACTCAGGGAGAGGCAGCCCCCTAGGAGGTAATTACTACCAATAATGATCCTTTATCCAGTGCCTAAGACCTCTCCAGTCTTTTCATGTAATCTAGGGACCCTGGCCTCCCTGTGTCTCCTTGCACGGACCATCCTCTGACTGTGCCTTTGACATGGCTGTGCCCCCTGCCTGGGATGCCCTTCTTCCTTATCTTTGCCTCCCGACTGTCTTGGTTTCCTTCAAGACCCAGCTCAAATCCTGCTTTCTACAAGGAGATGTCCTGGATCCCCCTGTATCCTAGTGTCGTCCCTCTGAGATCACTCCCACGCTATCCCATCTCTGCCTCGTTTGTACAAAACAGTTGGGACATTCTCTCCCCCATTAGACTGTGAGCTGCTTGAGTACAGGTGCTGTCTTTTGCCTTTCTTTGTATCTCCAGTACTGTGCCTGGAACACAGTGCTTAATCAGCCCTTGATGACTGGCTGACTCCATTGTGGTCCGACCACATCTGGAGCGTGTGGTTCGACTCCAGGTGCCACAGCACAGGAAGGACTAAATATAGGTTAGAGAGTACCTGAGGAGGAGAGGAGGAGGAGAAAGGCTCTTAGTCCATTTCTGATGAGGGCTGCCTGAAGGAGTTAGGGATGTTTAGCCTGGAGAAGAGAAAACTCAGGGAAGGGGGTGGCTGGTAGCTGAGTTCCAGTGGTCAGAGGGCTGCCATTTGCAGAACTGAGAAGCCTTGTTCTGCTTGGACCTGGGGGGGCAGAACCAGGAGCCTTGGCTCTCTGGGGGGGAAGGCATGGGGTACTGAGAGACGCTGAGGACAGGTTTAAGCTGAAGTCAGAAATGGCTCAGGAAGGAGAGGAGCCATCCCCGAATGAAGGAGATGAGCTGCCTGGGGGTGGTGTGCTCCCCTCAGGGACGTCTTTTGGCAAAGGCTGCAGGACCTTTTTTTGTAGAGGACTTCCTATTGAGTTAGGGATTGATCCTGATGCCCCTTGGTGGCCTTCTCACCTCTGAGAAGCTCTGGTTCTCTGCAGGGCTTCCACTGACTTCAGATCGCAGGACACTCGGCATCTACCTCCCTTCTCTGACCCCTACTGACTGCTTGACCTTGGACAAGCTCCTTCCCCCTTTGGACTTCAGCTCTTCCTCAGTCATGTGAGTGGGCTGTACTCAGGAGGCCCTTGGAAGCCTGTGGTGCTGAGCTTCGGTGACATTCTCCAGGCCCGAGAAAGCCACACGCTTTCTGATGCCTTCCTGTCTTTGGGGAGGCTGGGCCCTCTCCCCACAAGACTGGTAGCTACCCAGACAAGCAGCAGGTTCCTTTGGGGGCTTCTGGGTTCAGTCGGTGGCTCTGGGAGGACCTGCATCCTGTGGAATTAGCACCTACGTGACCAGACATAGAACCAGAGGGGACCATTGACTACCACCTTCTCCCTTGGAGACTAAGAGTTAGCATCTTGTCCTAAGCCACACGCTAGCAGGCAGCAGAGCCAAGATTCGAGCCTAGTCCTTGTGCTCCCAAATCCACCGCTCTTTCTCCTATATAAACCAATTAATCATCAATCGATGATAAATAATTGCAAAGGCTAGAAAGATTAAGTGATCATCAGGTCAAGTGGAGGGAGTGTCTACACCAGCTAGGTAGGCTTTTCTTTCGTCTCCACGCCTGACTGCCCATTTTACACCTTGCCCATCTTTCCACCCTCTTTTCAGCTCTCCCAGTTTATGTGGCCCCTACCCACCCATTAGAGCTCCTCAAGGGCAGGCAGGGGCTGTCTCACTTTGCTTATTCATGTTTCCAGTGCTTAGCACAGTGCCTGGCACACAGTAAGTATTTAATAAATGCTACTCTCATATGGCTGAGGAGTAAGTGTCTGACCCTAAACTCTTCAGGATGTGACTTATTTTCATTTAATAGGGGTCAGTGATTTACCTGGCCTTGGGCTAGGCTGATTCTTGTCCTTAAGATTACATTTCACCGGGAGTGAAGAGCAAGGACTTCGATAATTAAGTGTAAAACACTTTTTGGGGGAGGCTCTGGGTCCTAGGGGTTGGGGATTAGAACAACCTGGTCCTTGAGTTAAGCTTTGAAGGAACCTAGGAATTTGGAGAAGCAGGGGTGAGAAGGGAAAGCATTCTGGGCCTGGGCAGTGACCAATGCAAAGACATGAACATGGAAGATGGAGTGCTGGAGAGGAGGAACAGCTAGGAAGATAGTTTGGCTGGACCCGAGCATGTGTGAAGGGGAAATACACGAAAGCCGGAGGCCTGGGGAGGCCTTGAAGGCCAAACAGAAGCATTTGTAACTCATTTTGGACACAGGAGTCGGCATCTGGAGCTTGGAGCTTCTCAGGTGCAGGAGGGCCATGGTGAAACCTGTGTTTTAGGGAAATCCCTTTGGCAGCTGAGTGGGGGATGGTTTGGGTGGGGGGAGACCGGAGACAGGGGGCTGCAATGTCAGGCAAGAGGTAACAAAGGCCTGCACCGGGGTGGTGGCTGCAGTGTCAGACAAGAGAAGGAGATGGATGGGAGGGACACTGAGATAGAAAGGCACGACTTGGCATGGGTGAGTGAGTAAGAAGGAGACTCTGGAGTCATGCAGATGGGTCCTGAAGGCCCAAGGTGCCTCAGACACACAGAGATGTTCGGATGAGAGGTGGGTGTGTGTCAGAGCCCAGTTCTGTCTGGGACGTGTTGGATTTAGGGTCACGCAGCCGGGGCCTGGAGGCCAAAGGTGCCTCAGACACACAGAGATGTTCGGATGAGGGTTGGGTGTGTGTCAGAGCCCAGCTCTGTCTGGGATGCGTTGGACTTGGGGTCATGCAGCCGGGGCCTGAAGGCCCAAGGTGCCTCAGACACAGAGAGATGTTCAGATGAGGGGTGGGTGTGTGTCAGGGCCCAATTCTGTCTGGGATGCATTGGGCTTGGGGTCGCTTCCAAGAGGGCATGCCCGAGCCTCATCTGGCCTGTGTGGCCAGTTTAGCAGAGGAGCTGCCCAATGGGTGCCCATGGCCACCAGGCCCCCTCGCTGCTCAGGCCAGACTGTGCCAGGAGCTGCCTCAATGTCCTGACAACCTGGGATTGGTTTGTGTTCCTCCTCCCTTCTTGTGTGTATGTTTCACGCAGAAGCTTTGTTTGTTTTCTTAAAATGTTTCCTCCTTGTTTGCATTTCTTGGCACAGCTCACTTTGTGTGCCTTTAAATATCAGCTTCCTTTGGTCTTGCTGCCAGCTCCATTGCCCCAGCCTAACCACAAGCCAGTTCCGAGGGCTACCATTTCCTTTAGGCCCTGGGAGAGCTGCTGGGTAAAATGTCACCACCGCAAACCACCAGCCATAAAATGAGCATCTCACTCTCTACCACTGCAGTCCTGCGGCTCAGGAGGGATCGCTCACAAGACTCTTGTTTCCCACAGGACTTCTGGGCTAGGTCTCTGCCCTGGCTCCATTCACGGCTTTGTCCAAGACCCCTGCCCTCTCCATGCCTCAGTTTCTTCTTTTATGTCAGGGAGCAGTTGGACGGGAAAGCCTCCATGCTCCTAGGCACTGGGATCAGTTATTTACCTGAGGAAGGAGGAGGGGCTAAGTTCTCTCCTTCTGGGCCCTAGTTCCTTGCTTTGTAAAACGAGAGGGATGGACTGAGCGGTCTTAATCGTCCCTTCCCGCTCTGGTGGCCTGTGATCATGTGGTCTGGGCAGAAGCCTTGTCGACTCATTGCCCTGGTATGAGCCTCAGTGACCCGAAAACGACTCCCATCCCTTACCACCTGCGTCACCGGAAGGGCGCAAATGAGATGCGGATGGAAAGCACGCTGCCATGCTGAATGCCCTAGACATAGGACTGATTCTTCTGTCGCAGTCTGGAGGACATCTTCACTTGCGTCTCCGACTGCCCAGGGGGAGTGGGGCAGCAAGAGAACACGTAGGGTCCTTGGGTCCTGACTGATGGTCCCTTGGGCTCTTTGGCATTATAGAGCCAGGTCAGAGCCAGGAGCAGCAGGGTGACTGCAGGACTCTGGATCTCACAATCCCAGGTGAACACTCAGCCTCCTCTCATCATCTGAAAGAAAGAATTTTCCAGGGAGTAACTTGGTGAAAAAGGGTTCTCTTGGGGGATACTGTAACTCAGGGCTGGGGCCCTTTCCTAGGCACAGATGGAATCTCGCTGGCTAAGTAGGCACTTAATAGAAGTTCCTTCCCCTGGAGGATTCTGGGCTTCTAGTCCTGGAAGTGTGTATGGGGAGTCTGTGATCCCGATTCTGGGAATCTGTGATTCCCTCCTTTTGGAATTCTGGAATGCTAAAATTCTGCCAATTTCTGGTTCTGTTCTGATCCCAGAAACGAATGCCTTTGTAATTCTGGAATTTGAGGATACTGGGATTTTCTCTAGGTCTTTTTCTGCTTTGTGTTCTAGATCTGGGGATCTGGGATTCCATAATTCTTATCTTTGGGATTCTGAGATTTCCTGATTCTCCCCTCCTGGTTCTCACTCTGATTCTGGAGTTGTCTGGCTTTGTCTGCACTTTTCTAGATTCTGAGATTCTCGATACACTCACTCAGGATTAGGAGATTCTCCCACGTTTCTAGGGTTCCATAACTCTGAAGATGTCTGTGATTTTTATCGTGGCAATCTTGGATTCTGTGACTATTTCACTGGGATTCTGGAAAGTTCAGAGATGTCATACTAGACAGGCCAAATGGGCTGGAGGCTCCGATTTGGTCCCGACTCTGAGGAGCCTTCCTTGCACATATCTGCTACCTCTCTTTGGAAGAAAGACGGGCCAACTTCTCTCTGAGCTCATCCGCGTTCCTGAGCAGCATGTCCTCTAGCCGGGGGTACAGGGGCATGTGGGGAGATGGCCATTCTGCTCCCTGGGTGTGATGTGTTCACCGTGGGCCAGAGCAGCCTTGATTTCCATCTTCTTCAAAGACCGAAATGCCAGTGCCTGCTGAACTAACAAGAAGAAATGTTTTACTAGCAGTGATGAAACATCTTCTATAAACACACCCTACCTTTCTAGCCGCCCTTCTCCGGGCTGATTCACCGCTCAAGTATTCATGTCCCCCAAGTTCAAGCACATGAAACTATATCTTTCCTGACTTGGAGTTGTCTGGGTGCCACAAAAAGCAGGGCTCCCTTCAAGCAGAGAGTGGATTAAATAAGCAAAAGTCAGTGGAGGGTCCGTGGCAGCCGGGCAGGCTTGGGGGCCTGGCCAGAGGCAAAGCCGAGGGAAGGAGGAATCCAAACAGGGCTGGAGTCACTGATGCCTGAGAGCTCGCCTCGGGACAGCCTGTGGACAGATGGAGGGTCCCTCCATCACCAAAGTGCTCTCAGGTTTGCCAAGGTCCTTCTTCCCAGTGACCCTCCAAGGGGGAGATGGCGACTGTTACTGTCCTCCTGGTGCTGAAGAAGGTTGAGGAATGGTGGCTTACCTCTGGGCACGCAACTGGGAAACACAATTTAATTCACTTAAAACAGCACTTAACAAATGCTTACCAAATTCCAGGAACTCTGCTGAGTGGTGGGGCTACAAAGACAAAAACCATTAGTCATTGCTCCCAAGAAGCTTAGATTCTACCGTGGAGATGGGCTACTTGTGCAGGTGAGTGGAGAAGGGCTGATGCCACATACATACAGAGGGCAGGGTGAGACGAGACTGAGGCGGGCTGGCATCAGAGGCGGCTGTGCCTGGTGAGCCTGGAGGCAAGCTAGAGATGCCCAAAGATGGAGGGGATGATGGAGAACATTCCAGGAATGGGAGGCAGCCTGTGCTGAGGCCCCGAATGTGGTGCCCAGGGACCAACAGAGGCATAGTTGACTGGGACTTAGAATTCTTGAAAGACAGTGATATACATCAAGACTGTAGAGACAGGCTGAAGACAGATTGTGTACGGCGTCAAATGCCAGAGTAGCTTGTATTCCATCTTGGAGCTGAGGGGGAGCCAAGCAAGCCTCATCAGCAGATGAGGGCTGTAGTCAGATTTGTGCTTAAGGAAAAATCATTTCGGTGGAGTGGAGAGGGGAGAGGGGAGGTGCCCGAGGAACAGTTATGAGGAGCATTAACTCAAGTGGTAAGGAGGGCCTGATCTAAGGTGGTGGGCATGAGAATTGCAGGAAGGGGAAATAAAAGTGATTCTGCAAAGGTCGTGACACGGCACGACGATTTTGGCAGTAGACCTGGTCTGTGGGGTGAGTGGTTGAGGAGAATATGCAGGTTGTGAACCTGAGTGACTAGAAACAGGGTGATACCTTCATCGAAACTGTGACATTTGCAGCAGGGGATGGTTTAAAGGGAAAGAGAAAGGGTGGGCTAGTGTTAAGGCTCCAATGGACAGAGACACTGCTGGAGGCATCCAGGAGCAAGCTCAGGGGAGAGTTGGGCCTGGATATGTGGTCTGGGAATCACCTGCATTGAAAAAAAATCACTAAACCCATAGAAGCTGGTGAAGTCAACAAAAGAGAGTGGGGAGGGAGAAGGCAAGAGAGTCCAGGAAAGGGACCTTGGGAAAACCCACCCATCGAGCGATGGGCGTGGATGATCGTTGCAGAGTTTCATAGTTAGGAAGGAACTCAGAGAGCATCAGATCCAAAACTATGGCTGACAGAGAATCTTCAGGACCACAGAAGAGCAGAACAGACACTAGCACAATCAGAGGAATTTAGAACCAACAACGTCCACTCGCCAGAAGAGAATTTGACCCGTTCAGAGGAGAGGGCCAAGAGCATCTGGCGGTCACAAAGGGCCAAACTGAGGCTTGACGTCAGGAAAACCAACTTTCTAATGATAAGAGCTGTCTTGTCTCGGAGGGAAATGTGCAGCCTCAGCAGGTAAGGGACTGAATCCCGTTGGAGATCTTCAAGCAGGGGAAGGGCAGACTCACAATCACAGAATTTTAGAGTGAAGGAGAGCCCATTTATTCCAGTTCAAACAGGCCCAAAGGAATCGCGATGACTGCACGCCTCACAGGTGGCCTTCAGCCTGTTTAGGGACCTCCTAGGAAGGAGGCTGCGCTAGCTCTCAAGGAAGTTCAGCCCAGCAAAACATACTTGGAACCCAGTCTCAGAGGTCCCCAGCCCAGGCATGAGGCATTGATGTCCACCAGTAAGAAGAGATTCCCAGACCAGCAGGTTTGGGGACTGGGGCAAGACAAGACAAGAAGGAAGCTGTCTTGTTCATCTCCCCATACCCCCCATATTTTCTTCTCTAGACTGAACCTTCTGAGGTCCCCAGATGATCTTCGCATGACATTGAGTCAAGGTCCCTCACCATCTTGGTTATCCTTTCTGTATTGTCTCCAGTTCAACAAGGTCTTTGTTAAATGGTGGTGTCTGGCTCCTAACCCCGCTTCCCCCTGCTAACGCCCACTGTCCGAGATTATATCCAATCAACCAAATATATCCATGTGCATACTTATGCATATGCGTATAGTCACATGTACACTCATATATACACACTTGTACATACATATACACATATATACAAATCTGTACACACGCATACACACATGTAATATGTGTGCACACTCATATATTGAATGTACCTATTTGTTGACTTATCACCGCCCCCATTAGTAGGTGAACTTCTTGAGGAGAGGACCGCTTTTGCCTTTTTCCTTGTTTTCCCAATGCTTAGCATGGTGCCTGGCATACAGTAGGTAGTTAATAAATGCCCGTTGACCCAGAACTGAGCTCAATGCTAGCTGTGTGTGGCTAAGTAGTCTTGAAAGAGTAGTTTGGGAGTGTTGGTGACCTGGGGCTCGACAGATGGGATGTCAACATACACAGGAGATGGGGCGGGGTACTTGGGATTCCTTGCTCCCTGACTCTGGGTCATAGTTATCTTCTTATGACACTGAGAAGCCCCTGAAATACCCATCTGCCAATACCCCTATGCTCACACACCCCCAAACACACACTCACGTTCTTTTTCACACACACTCACACAACACTTTCAGTCTCCTGCACAAACAACTCTCACTCACAGACATTCCTCACACAGTCCTCAATGTGAATGGCAGGCCTGCCCATGCCACTCTCTTAGCTGATGCCCATTGCCTGGGGGGTGATGGTAATGATGCTGAAGAATGATCACAACCTACTCAGCTATACATGGAGAACTTCAACATTTGCCAAGGATTTTCTTCCCCTCTCCTTACCTCCCTGGAGCCTCCCCATGACCCTCTAACAGAGGTGGTAGAGATATCATCATACCCACTTTGTAGATAAGGAAATTGAGGAACAGAGAGATGAGTTGACTTGTGACTATGGTCACAAACCAGTAATCGTTGGAGGTGAGATTCATACCCTTGACTTTCTTACTCTACATTCAGCCTCCACCCACTAAGCCATGGCTTCCGATGCTCCCCCCTCTCCCTCCCCCTACCTCAGACTAAGATTCTCTGATCTTCATTAGCCATGCCCCCGGCCCAGTTCTTCCAATCTGATTGCTTTACATGCGTAAAACTGTCCCATAAACATTTCAGTTGATCAATCAATATGTCAATTAAGCAGCATTTTTCCAGAGTAGCAGTGAAACCCCTTTGGAGGAAGTTCTGGGGCATCTATACTTTGGATTTAAAGGAGATGGGCCCAGCACAAGTCTGTAAGAGAGTGGGAGCCAGGAACAAGGGGAGGTGCTTCAGCACCACAGATGGGGCAAGCCAGGAACGCTGCCCTCCTCTCACCCCTAGGGAAGATTCTGAGTGGCCGTGAGTCATAGCTTCGGCAATGCGCAGAAGGCTACCCAGAAGAGCTCTGGTGGCCATGGACACTCTGCCCACGTTGGCTGAATTCCGCCAGCTTCAAACCCACGTGCTCCTCCAGCTGTGTCCTCAGGGGATTTCCACCCTCCCTCCTAAGAGTGTCACCTTCCCTCCAATGACTCAAGTGTTCATAGAAGGTGTGAAGGGGAAGAGAGCTTAGAACATGGAACAGAAAATGTTGAGCCAGGATGGTGCTTAGAACATGGAGCAAAAAGCTGAAAGGGACCTGAGAACAGAGAATATATTGAAACCTGGGGGAGTCATCTGAATGAACAAGGTGGAATGTCAGAGCTGGGAAGGACCTTAGAAAGTCAACTATAGCATGTAACACCTGGTAGGCATCTGGAATGAAAGCCCAGAAGGGAAGAAAACAGTCTTACTCTGAACCTCAGTTGTTTGGTTATTTCTCTTCCACTCGGGCCCATACTGGCTCTGAACCCCGTGACCCAATAAGGGAGGTATTGCCCAAATCCACTGGCTAGAAGGCTCACTCTCTTTAATGAGTTGTGTTCTACAGATGTTTGGTCAAAGCCTCAGCATCCTCCAGGCAAGCCAGCCTCAGAATGTTGGCTTTACTTCAGATGGTCCTGAGTGGGCTGGAGGTTAAGCCCTTGGAACCCTGGTCTTACCAACTCAGGGGGCTCATTCAGAGTGGGACCCTCCTCAGATTGGCCAAATAAGCTGAAGATGGAGACAGGTTCTGTAGCTCTGGGGACAGCATGCTGTCCTCTACAGGGAGCCATAACCCAGCATGCTCCTTGAAAAGGCAACGTGGCTGGGTGCCCTAACAGAGTTGGTCAGTTTTTTCTCAACTCTATACTTCGGAGGAGTGAGACCCTCCAAGGGTTGAAAAGGGCCTTGAGTTCAGTTGATCTCGGGTCAGAAACAATGGCACGTTAAGGGATTCAGCCAACTTTTGGAGAATCGCTAGGAGGAGGTGAAACTTCTGAGCAGATCCACATATTCTGATATTTTGGGGGTTGGGGGTGGGGAACAAAATAAAATCCTTTCTCAAGCTACTAAATGAAAGACCAGAGAAGCCCCTCAATGTGTAACAATTGCTTCCTTCCCTCCTGGTAACTTCTGTATCTGGGAGGCTAAATGGTGCCCCTAAGCACGCAGGCCTGTAGCTTGGAATGACCCCAATGGAAGCCAGATGTGCACAGATGGGGGCAGATGTTGGCTTGCAGCCATTCCCATGTAAAAACAGAGCAATTTAAAACATTATTACATGACTAGAGGTGCAGCCACATATCTCTACACCACTGTGTCCACACACATGCACACAAACGTGCACACACACACTAGCCGTGTTTCAGCCTAAAGCCCCATTTTCTCTGCATGATTGGAAGGCCAAGGACAGACTTTTCTTCTCCAGATGAAGGACAAGGAGAGATTCAAAGCAGGGCAGAGCATTGTGGAGAAGGCTCCTTTGTGGTGCTTCCCCAAACACCAAATGGGCCTTGAATGAGACCCAAAAGGGTGTCATGAAATGTCTACCAAGCACTCTGTAGCTCTGGGTATTCAGATCTTTGGGAGGAGAGAGAAGGGGCCATTCTTGTTATCTCTGAAGAGGAGCCCAGGAGAAGCCAGTCAGGGCAATGCTTTGAGGCACACAGGAGAACAAGGTGTTTGCAATGACTCAAAAAGGCATCACTGTCAATTGGTGCTAATTGTGCATCATCTCTTAACTAGTGTGGTAGTCACACACTCACAGGCTGATGTTGTTTCTGAGTAGGAGTCAGCTCTGCAGGCATCTGTTCAACACCTACTGTGGGCAGATCCTGGAGTTCTGTGCGGTTGAGATGAGCCCCAGAGAGCTAATGCAATTCTTCCATTGCCCTGACAGCTTAGAAGGGGCCAGAGGATTATGGAGTTAGAACTGGAAGGGGTGGACGGAGGAGGTCAGTTGAAGCCTTTGTTTTACTGGTGGGAAAACTGAGGCCTGGGATTCACACAGGGGGATTCAGTCTGACTGCAAATCCAGAGCTCATTCCATCTCACCATGGGGCTTCCTTGGGGAGGGTCTCCAAGAATTTCAACCCAAGCCAAAATAGAGAAAAGCCAGCCCAGGGCTTTGAGGAGGTAGCTAAGATGGCCTGGGGCCCAGACTGGGCTAGAAGCCTGTAACAATAGACCAGGGGCAGTTCTGGGAGTTCAGAGATGGATCAAGGCTCAGAATCAAAGATGAGAGAATCACGGGAAGGCCTACTTTCCTTCCTTCCTTCTATCTTTCTTCCTTCCCTTCCTCCCTCTCTTCCTCCCTCCATTTTTTCCTCCCTCTCTCCCTCCCTCCCTTCCTCCTTCCCTCCTTCCTTCCTTCCTTCCTTCCTTCCTTCCTTCCCTCCTTCCTTCGTCTCTTCCTTCTTTCCTCCCTCCCTCCCTGCTTCCCTCCTTCCTTCCTTCCTTCCTCCCTCCTTCTCCTTCCTTCCTTCTTTCCTTCCTTCTTTCTTTCCTTCCTTCCTTCCTTCCTTCCTTCCTTCCTTCCTTCCTTCCTTC
>NW_020950758.1:7261843-7276322 GCF_900497805.2 Vombatus ursinus | reverse complement strand
TTCCTTCCTTCCTTCCTTCCTTCCTTCCTTCCTTCCTTCCTTCCTTCCTTCCTTCCTTCTTTCTTTCCTCCCACCTTCCCTCCCTCCCTTTCCTCTCTCCCTTCCTTCCATATGATATATACATTTTTATTCAGTCATTTATTTGGAGAAACTCACCCTTCCCTCCATATCCAGAGTTAGGGCCACAAATGCTGACAAGCTGTGGACAATGGACAATGAAGGCAACTTGTCTGTTCCTGAGGCAGGGCATTATGGGAGTGAGTGGGGGGTAGTTTCACTTGTGAGCAGAATTCCAAATATGATAATCTCTCTCCATCTTTAAAAATGAAGATCAAATGGCACCTTCTCCAGGAAGTCTTCCAGACTTACTTAGTCAGTAACTAATTTTGTTCTCAGGCCTCCCCTGGCACCATATTTGCCTCTTCTAGGATGAACCAATCCTGTAATAATGTGTCCAGATTACTCATGTCTGCACCCTGTCCCTTATTAGGCTATGAGCTGCACGAGGGCAGGCATCAAAACTGTCTAAAGTTTATATGTCCCCTGGCATTTCCTTCTGTCCACTGAAGATGCTTGTTTGTCCCATTGTACAAAAGATGTGTAAATACAATGAATAAAGGAAGAAGAAATGAGACAGCTCCTTTTTTCTGATAGCAGATGAATTCCCTATATTCTCTTCTTATCTGTTATTTTTTTATTTAGTATCTGGTACTTAACTCATATAACATGGCAGCGTAAGAGTGAAAGAATGATCCGGAGGACAGGAGACTTGAATTCTAGATTAGATTCATCCAGTCACCCCTGTCTGGGTGACAATGGAGAAGTCCTCTCCCCTCTCTACACCTGTCTAGTCTTCATTCTAAAATGAAGAGATTAGACTAGATAATGCCAGTAATATGTCATCTCTATAGAGAGTTTTTGTGTGCCCACCAGTCAACCATCAATCAATGAGTCTTAATAAAGTACCTAGTACGCCCCAGCCCCAGTGCAAGGTGCTGGGGATTCTAATATACATAGATTAATGAACAAAAATGCAATGATCAGTCACTTACTATGTACAAAGGAGTATGCTAAACCCTGGGCATAAAGTCAACAAGCATTTGTTAAGTGCCTCCTATGTGCCAGGTATGGTGTTAAGTAATGGGGTTAGAAGAAGGGTGGAAGACAGTCCCTGTCCTTTAAAATCTCTGTTTGATGGTGGAGACAACAAGCAATAAGTGATGGACAAACAAGATAAAGATGGGGTAAGTTGGGTGTAGTCAATGGAGGAAGGCCTTGACATTAAGGAAGAGACGAAAAGTCTTCTTGAAGAAAGTGGGACTTTAGCCAAGATCTGAAAGAGATCAAGGAATCCAAGGGACAGACAGGAGTGAGGAGGGAGGAGATTCTCTGGCTCCAGCATAACCAATGAAAACATTTCTATTCTGGAGATGGGAGTGTTAAGTGTGGGGAGCAGCATGGAAGCCAGTGTTACCATAGCAAAGAGAACATGAAGGGGAGGAAGGAAGAAGCTGATTAGAAAGGTAGGAAAGGGCCAGCTTATGGAGGGCTTTAAAAGTCCAGTGGAGATTTTGTGTTTGATCCAGTAGGCAATAGGATTAAGCAGGGAGATGACATGGTTAGACTTGACCATGAAGATCAATTTGGCAGCTAGGTGGAAGATGGACTAGAATGGGTAGACATTAATGTTAAGAAGACCCTCCAGCTGTCTATTGCAATGGTCTAGATGTGAGGTCATAAGGGCTTGTGCCATGGTAGCAGTGTCCAAAAAAAGAAGGCTACATATATAAGAGATTTTAGGAAGTGGAAATGACAGGATTTTACGACTGATTGGAAATTGGGGGAGAGGATGAGAGGAAGGAGTCAAGGATGACCATGATATGATTTCAGGTAGGTAGGAGAATGGTGGTCCCCCCTCCCCCCCATAGTAATAGGAAAGTTAGGGAAGGGGTAGAGGGTTTTTTTGGGGGGGGGAATATAGTGGGTTCAGTTTTTGACATATTGAGTTTAAGATGTCTGAAGCAACCTATACAAAATGTCCAATGGGCTGTTGGAGATGGAGACTAGAGGTCAGCAGAAAGGTTAGAGCTGGATAAATAAATCATAAATCTGGGAACCATCGTGTAGAGATGATGATCAGATCCAAGGGAGCTGATGAAATAACTAAAGGAAATAGTGTAGAAGAAGGAGAGGTCCAGGACAAAGACCTGTGAGGCACTCAAAGTTATCAGGCATGATCTGAATGCAGATCTAGCACAGGAGACTGAGAAGGAGTGGTCAGCTAGTTCTGAGGAGAGCCAGGGGAGAGGAGCATCCTGAAGAAGGCACCAAGGAGAAGAGGGTGATCAGCAGCGTCCAAAGCTGCAGAGAGGTCAAGGAGAAGGAGGACCATTAGATCCGGCAACTAGAGATCACTGGTCACTTTGCAGAGAGTTTGTGTTGAATGATGAGATGTTGAGTCTGACTGTAGAGAGTTAAGAAGAGAGTGAGAAGAGAGGAAGTGAAGGCACCAATGAGAGACAGCCTTCTCAAGGAATGTGGCCCCAAAAGGGGGAAGAGAAAATAGGATAGTAGCTAGCAGGGATGAATGAGTCAACTGAGGGTTTTTTGAAGAAAGGGAAGACATGGACATGTTTATAGGCAGCAAGAAAGTGGGTAGTCCACAAGCAGAGCTTGAAGATAATTGAGAGACTAGGATTGATAGAATCTGTTGGAGAAGACAAGATAGAAGGACATCACTTGTTCAGGTAGAGGACTTTATCGTGGTGGGGAAGGGTCACTTCTTAAAGGAAACAATGGCAAATGACAGAAGGCATCTTAGTAATGTGAGATGAAGAGGAAGGGAGAAGAAGGAGCTCTTGGCTAATGACTTCATCTTTTGGGATATGAGGCAAAGTTCACATAGAGAAGGTGGGGGAGGAGGGATTTGTGGGAGGATTGAGGAGGGATGAAAAAGATTGGAAAGCCACTGTGGTAGATGGGATGGTGAATCAATTACAGAGGTATAAAAGGATTGCCTTGAAGCAATGAGGCCCCAATTGAAGTCATGTAATGTAAATTTTTAGTAGACCCAGTAAGCATGGCCTTATGATCTTCTCCAAAATTCATTCAGCTGCACCTGTGCAGCAGTGACAGCAGCAGAGAGTGGGAGTGATCCAAGGGTGATACTTGGCAGGGCTAGATTAATAATAAGATATGGGTGTCAGGGACTAAAGAGCATGGAAATGTTGAACTGGTTCATCAAGGGGTCAGGATGGGAAGGGAGGGAAGCATGTAGCCAGTGTAGGAGTGCTGGCCTGGGAAATAATGGAGGAATTGGAGGTCATGGTATGGCCGAAGAACAAGGATTGGGGCCACAAAGCAGCGGGAGAAGTGGAATGACAACAGATTGTGATCTCAGGTGACTCATGTATGGTGGCAAGGTCATAAAGGGTATGACTATCTGTGTGTAACACATAGGGTGGAGTAGGAGGTGGGAAGAAAGCAAGCTGAGACACTGAGTGGTTAGAGCACTCAAGGAAGCATCCATATTATTTTGAAGTCTCTTAGTATGGTGGCAGGAGTTGGGGGGGAGAGAAAGCCTGTGAGTCAAGCACTAGACTCGAGGAAAGAAAGAATGAATCTTAGAGGCCAGGAGACAGTGGCTACTGAAACTTTGATTAGATGACAAATACAGATTGAGTGACTCTCAGAGGAGAAGTTACTGAGCAGTGATGGCGGCATAGGGATAGTCTGGAAATGGCTAAGGGAGCAAGGAGCATTCCAGCTCCTTTACCACTACTAATGAGTGTATGCATGTGTGTGTGCATGTGTGTGCTGGGTGTGAGTGCATGTGTGAGTGTGTGCATGTGTGTACACATGTGTATGCATATGTGCATGTGTGAGTATGTAAGTGTGCATGTGTGCATGTGTGTGTGTGCGTGCTCATGCACATGTGTATGAGTGAAAGTGCAACCAGTGCTGGAAACAGTGGCCAGGGAAGTTGTGTCTTAGGGACTGTACAAAGACGGAAGGAGCAGGAAAAGAATTGGTTTAAGATTAAAGCTAGTTTGTTACCTATAGAGAAAGCATTCCAGAGAGCACAGTGGAAAAGATGCATAGCCCTAGAGAAAGCAGTTATTAATCACTGAACTATGTGCAAAAGACCATGCTGAGCCCTGGTCACACAAAGACATTAGGGATGGGTGGGGGAAGGGGGACAACACATAACAAAATATACATGTCATGCAGAAGCAAAATAATTCCTTGAGGAATGGTACTAGTATCTGGAGGATTAAGAGAGGTTTCCTGTAGGAGGTGGTTCTTGAGCTGAACTTTGAAGGAAGTTTGAAATTCTACAATAAGGAGGTGAGAAGAGTTTACCTTCTAAGCCTGGGGGATAGCGTGTGCAAAAACATGGAGATGGGAAATTACATGTTGTGTGTAGGGATCAGTAAACATGAACCAGATTGGATGAAACACAGATTTGTGAAGTAGATTAAGATACAATAAACCTGGAAAGGAGTGAAGTTATTAAGACATCTAAAGTCTTCTATTTTATCCAAGAGGGAGTCATGTGTATATGTGTGTGAGAGACACAGTGATAATTAATTTTTACTCCACAATCAATGCTATAATGTTCTGTGAAGTTATTTTAAGAATGTTTCCCTAGTGTAAAGAGAAAATGATTTTTCCCATGATCAGAGTTGCTTTAAGCCAGGCAAGAGTTAATTCTCTCTATAGAGCCCTAATTCTTAATTCAAGAAGTCTCTATTAAGCACCTATTGTATGTAGATTCCTGTGCTGGTTGTTGGGGAAGTACACAATTTATAGAGAGAGCTGAGGATATGATTTGTCACAGCTGGGAGGTGATACAAAGCTCACCATCTTTATAATCCTCCCCAACCAACACCACTCTTGCATAGCCCAGGTGAACATTGTAGGGAGGAATGCTTCCAGTGGGAACAGTGGAGATATGGTACTTGAAAGGAAGCAGATTCAGAAATGCACCAACATCGCTAGCCACAACTCTGAAGCCTCAAAGATGTGGATTGTCCCATTACATGGGTTTCCTGGCCACGCCTGACCCCTGTGTGTATCCTCAGCCCCTATAATCCCTATGCAAGTCTACTCTTCCCAGTAAAGTCATGTGCATTTTTAGGAGAGTGGATTCCAGGTTTACAGGGGAAAGGTTCTGTTGTGCTTTCTTATTGATTATTTAAATAAATGCCTTTTGTTTGGAACAATTGTGTCTTCTAGCTGAATAATAAAGGTAAATATATTGGTGGGGGCTCATTAGCTATGGCTTGGAGAGAATTGTGATAATGAAATACCTAGAATCTGGGATTCTAGCCTTTTGAAATTCCACAAGTGGGAGGATAGACACTCCATTTACCTGAGGCATCTTCATTGTTCTCAGGGATAGTGTAGCTGTAGTCTATTCTAACAGTCTAGTATAATAACAAAGTCAAGCAAATTACTACAATGTAAAATGAACAAACACCTAAGAAATATAACAATGAAGTATTTGAAAAGGTGGGAAGGAAGTTACTTAAGTAGGAAGTTACTGTTTCTTCCCAAGGGGATCGGGAGAGCCTTCATGGAGGTGTTATCATTTGAGATAAATTGGCTGTCAGTAAGATGGAGAAGGATGAAGAAGCCATTCCAGGAAAAGGAAGTATATAGAAAGGGAATGTTAGGGGGACATTGAGGGTTGGGGTTAACCTTCTGGAGTCTGCTCTGAGACATAATGGCCATGGAACCTTAGGAAAATCCCTCCCCTGCAATGGGTCTGCCTCTTTATCCATAAGGTCAGGGTCTCAGGCCAGAAGGTTTCTGAGTTCTCTTCTTATTCTAGATCTCCTTGAAAAAAAATGCCTTCATGGAAAGAAGAGGACATCGAAAGCTGGAGATCATAGTACCCTGTAAGGGAATTCATCTCAAAAAAGGCAAACAACAGAAACCCTTTTAAAGTCCCCTAGATGTGTTGGGGGTTGGAGGGGGGCAGGTCAGGGGGATGTCGAACTACTGTTCTTTTAAAAAATAATTCCCCTCGACATTGAACAAGGTCAGCAAGTCAGCTTGAGACCACCCGTATGGAGGGTTTACTCTCCCCTCCCTCTAACAGGGCTGAGTTGACTCCCTCAGCTGAGACATGTCACCCAGCACCTTTCATATTTATGGTGACTCATAAACAGGAAACTCAGCTTTGGCCCCAGCACTGCACTTTTTCATATCTGAAGCCTTTTTAAGAAAAAGAAAGAAAGAAGGAAGAGAGAAAGAAAAAAAAAGAAATAAAATGGGGGAAAAGGGAGAAGAGAGATAAGAAAAAGAAAGAAAGAAAAATAAAGAGGAAGAAAGGAAGGAAAGAAGAAAGAAAAGAAAGAAGAAAAAAAGAAAAAGGAAGGAAGGAAAAAAGGAAGAAAGAAAAGAAAGAAGAAAGGAAGGAAGAAAAGAAAGAGAGTGTGGAAGGAAGATGGATAGCAAATAGAGTTATGGAGGAAGAAAGAGGAAGGAAAGGAGGGAGGTAAGAAGGCAGGGAAAGAGGAGGAAGCCCACTGAACAAAGTGGCCCTGAGGACCCTGACCAGTCCGTGTGGCCCCCTTGGGTAGATGACCCCCAGCAGGTCCTGCTTTCCCTGGAATGCTCATCTGAGCAGCCCCAGGCCAGGACCAGGTAGCCACAGAGCGGTGGCACTCCAGGGGAGATCGAGGTCAGTTGCTGTGAGGGGGTGTTTTCCTTGGCCAGTTCACCCAGAACCATGGCAACAGCAATATAAAGAGAGCATCTCTGTTACACCCAAGATGAGCAGTTTGTTTTAGAAAGTTCACGTAAACAATTCCTAACATATATTCACTGCTCCAGAGGCCCCACTTGCTACCAGAAGGACGTGGGCTGGGGTGGGGAGGAGGGGATGGGGAGTGTGGAACTGGCAAAAATTCCTTTTAAAAAAGCAAAGCCAGTTTAGGAATGGAGCAGTCAGCCTCATAAATCACCAGATGGGCCTGGGCCCCACTTCCTCATCGCAGAGAATGAAGCCCTGACAGAGGCCTCCACTGGGCAAAGAAGCGGCGTCCCCCTTCCCCTCATTAGCAGATTTCAGACCCTCGAAACCTGAGGTTTTTCGTTCGCGTTCTAGCATCCCAAACAGAAGCAGCAGCTTCCCTCAGTTGATGAGGGAGCTCAGATGATGTTACCAAGTCCAGAAGTCTGGTGTGTTCTGACTTCTCAGAGGTGCAGTGTTTCTGAGGCAAGGACCTTTGTGGGTGCCCAGCACTGCTCCACTTCATTCACCCTCTTCTTTGGGGGTGGGGGTGGGGAGTCGGGCACCAGTTACCCTGAATAGTTCCTATTTCCCCAGGGGCTGATCTGATCCCAGCAACAAAATAAGGACCCACTTATCAATGTCTTTTCCCTGAGAAATCAGGGAAAAATGGCTCAGACTGGGTAGGTAGTTCTATAACTATGCCACAAAAAATGGCTCAGACTGGGTAGGTAATTCTATAACTATGGTCACCCAGATGCATGTGGCAGGTGACAAAGTTGGGATCTGGAGTCCTCTGGATTCGTTGTTTTGCTGTCTTTTCCTGGATCCCTTTGTCTCTTCCATTTTACTGAGGGAGAAACTGAGTCTCAGAGAAGATGGATCTTCCCTTGATCACATGGCCTCAGGAATCAATGAGGAGACTTGAACCCAGGTCTTCCTGTCTTTCTGGTCACCTTGAGCCACAGCCCCCTTTCTCTTGCCTAGGTAGTGGTTAAAGCAAGTGGTTTCACTGCTATTACTTGTAATTCTAATGATGGAGCTGAGTTAAGGAGCAGAGAGCCCCCGAGGGATTAGCCAGTTATAACTGATTACGCGGTGGGACAAATCCCAATAATTTAGAGGTCTAAGTGTTTACAGGTTTACAGACCTTTTCTCTACACCAGCCCTGATAAGAAGGGGAGGGACATTTTATTATCCCCATTTTACAGGTAAGGAAACTGAGGTGCAGAGAGGCTCAGGACTGGCTGACTTCCCACAGTCTCATCACTAGGAAATGTTGGTGTCAGCACTCAGATTCAGACTTCCTGGCCAGTGGGGTTGGGAGCAGTCAGTGGCCTTGAACCCAGGACCCTTCCCAGGCCCTCCTCTTAGTGCTTTCCCTCTGTTAATTAACTCCATCTTATCCCATGTCAATTTTGCTTTTCTGAGTTGCCTCCATGTTGTCTCCACAATTAGACTGGGAGCCCCTTGGGAGCAAGGCACATAGTAGGAACTTAATAAATGCTTATTGACTTGACTTGACTGTGTGACCTTGGAAAAGTCAAGTCCTTTGGGGGATCCCAGTTTCTTTATCTGCCAAAAGAGTGGGTTGAACTAACGCCTCTGAGTCTTCCGTCAGCTGCAGACCCATGTTCTCTTACGAACCAAGCTCGAGGCAGACCCAAGGTCCTCACATTCTGCTGCCTCTATCTGTCCTGAGCCTGAACTTCCCCGACCTGAGGGAAAAGAGCTGGGTTCAAATCTCAGCTCTTCTTCTCATCCTTTTGCCTAACTTTCCAACTTTTGCCTAACATTCCAGCTTTCTGAGGCTTTATTCTTATGTGTCCAAGAGACCCCTGTTCCAGCTAGGCTCTGTGACCCTGTCCTTATTAACCTGCTGCTGGTGCCTCAGCACTGTCTCGCCACCCCCAGGAGACTGTAAGCTTTCAGAAGGTAGAGGCTGCAGTCTTTGATCCTGCATTCAGTGCCTAGCACGGGCTCAACCCAGAGGAGATCCTTCACAGCTGCCTGTGGAAATCTTTGGAAATGTTCCACACGATGCCTGCACACTTCTGACAAAGAGTTTGCAGGTAAGAAATAGAAATGGACGTGAGCCTCCATCCTCAGCTCAAATGGAGCCAAAAGTCAAATGTGCACTTGAGGGAGCCTGGTCAAGAACAGAAGAAAATGGGAGAAGGAGGAAATTGTTGGCTGGAGGGTAAGTGGCAAATACAGTTAGGGAAGGCTTCCAGGAGGAGGCAGCTTCCAAGCCGGGTCTTGAAGGATATGGGAGTAAGTGGACTTTCGGGCTCTGACATCCTTTGTTCTCTTGACTACTTTCCAACATAGCTTAAATATTCTCTACTCTGTAGGTACATTCCACGTTCTAAGGTTCCCTCCTCAGCTGACATTCTGTTCTATGTTCTAAAGTCCCTCCTCATTTTGACATTTTATATTCTAAGGTCCATCCCAACTCTGATATTGTCTATTTTATGACCTCAGATTGTTCCCAGCTCCAATACGTTATGTTCTAGGTTTCATCTTAGCTCTGACATCCCATGTTCCATGTTCTAAGGTCCCACCCACTCGTGCCATTCCAGGTGTAGGACAATTTGGGGTTGTCCTTCATTTATGCTGTTGTACCTGAGTGGTCTCTGGTGCCCATCAGGCATCTTCCCATATCTGAGTGCCTGGCCCTCTGCCCTCCTGAAGTTACAATCAAGTTGCCCCATCTGCTGAGACCTGGGGTCTTGGAGACACCTCTTTCCTTCCCGGGCTAAACGCCAAGCACTTAGCACAGTGCCTGGCCCATAGTAAGAGCCCAATAGTGGTTGTGATTCACCTGGTGACTTGGGGGAGCCCTGTCATAGCTGTGGTGGGGTTTAGGTCTTAAAGATCTGTCTTGGGCAGGATAAGTTTCCTTTGTAAGCACCACAGAGGGTGGAATGCAGCCAAAGGTGAGTCTGTTGGCCACAGGTATGGCTATGCCCTATCAGCTGCCAGTCAGGGAGTAGCGACTGACAACTCTCTTCATTCATCATGACCAAAGATTTATACTGGAGGATTGTACCCAACACTCTGTGGTGCTGGAAGGGCACCCAAGGCCTGGGGCCACCAAGGATGCTGAAGGGAATGGGCAACCACAGGCCAGCCCTCCCCTCCCTCCCCTGCCCCACCCTGGCTGCTTCCTGGCTGCTTTCCCTTCATGCCACCTCCCCGGTCATAAAGGTGCAAGTGGGTGCCCAGTGAGGCACAGGGTCAAAGGACAGCCAAGCAAAGGGGCCTTAAAGATCACCTTAGTGCAGTCACCTTCCCATACAGAATGCATCTGCCCAGTTAAATGGGCATTGCTTAAGCTCATCCCATGTGCAAGGCATGCATTGGGCTCTGGGGATAGAGAGGCAAAAGGAAAGACATAGTCACAGCTGTCAAGGAGCTTACATTCCCATTGGGGTGGGAGCAAGCTACTGGGGGGTATTAGATTAGCTTCTAGAGCAGAACTTTAAAGAAAGCTAGGCATTCTATGGTATGGGGGGTGCTTTCTAGGCCTGGGGAAGAAAAGAGGGGAAGGGGGAGAAAGAAGAAAGGAAAGAGGAAGGAAGGAGGGAAGGAAGAAAGGAAGGTAGGAAGGAAGGAAGGAGGGAAGGAGGGAAGGAAAGAAGGAAGGAAAGAAAAAGGAAGGGAGGGAAGAAGTATTTATTAAGCACTTATGTGCCTAACACTGTGCTAAGCACTGGGGATACAAAAAGAGACAAAGATGGTCTCTGCCCTCAGGAGCTCGCAATCTACCAGGGGAGACAACAGACAGACGAGCTAGATATATAGTGAGCTGGAGACAAGAGAGGGAGGCCACGATGAACAGAGCGAAGGCGCTGGAATGAAGAGGGGGTGGGGAAGGCCACGGGGGCTTTTGGTTGGGCTTGGAGGAAGCCAGGGAGCTCAGTAGCTGGGGACGAGGAAGAAGGAGAGAGTTGCAGGCGTGAGAGGCCAGCCAGAGAGAATGGCCAGAGTGAGGAGATGGAGGGTCTTGGGGGTGGGAGAGCCGAGAGGCGCCGGTGTCCCTGCATCCAAGAGGACGTGGTGGGGAGGGAGGTGTAAGAAGACAACAGAGGGAGGAGGAGGCTAGGCCAGGAAGGACTTTGAATGCCAGCAGAGGCTTTGCCCATGGAGTGGGAGGTGATGTGGTCTGCTCCGTGGCTGCCCTCTCACTGAGCCTTGAGGAGGCAGGTTGGGAGGACATTTCAGGCAGCGGGACAGAATGCAAAGACACGAACAAGGCAGGTGGACAAGTGTGTTCTGGGAAAGGCCGGGACTGAGCCAGAGAGCTTTGGGGGGGGGGGGGGGCTGTGCTTTAAAAGTCAGTAAGGGGTAAGATGGTAAAGATCTTTAAATGCCAAACAAAAGAGTTGATTTTTGATCCTGGAAGTAACAGGGAGGCACTGGCATATATTGAGTCAGGGGAGACGGGTGGCTTGGTCAGACGTGTGCTTTTGAACTGCTTGAGAAGGCAGCCGACTATCACAGCTGTCCAGGTGGGAGAGGATGGGGGTCAACGGTGGATTATGTGCGATGAGTCTGAGAAAGAAGTCAAGGATGAGCCCTGGCTTGTGAGCCTGGGGACCGGGAGGATAGTGGGGTCTTTGCAGGTGGGGGGAAGCTTGGAAAAGGGGAGGGTTTTTGTGGGGATCATGAGTTCTGCCCTGGACGTGGTGAGTTTAAGATGCCGACGGGACAAGCTGGTGATGCGGGGCTGGGGCTCAGTCTATTCATCTGGGAGCCACCTGCACAGACCAGGTAATAAAACTCAAACAAGAGGATAGAAAGTGAGCATCCTTCCTAGTCCAGCGCACATTCCCGCCCCTCCTCACCCCTTACCCAATCCCTCCTAAGGCCATTCATTTGCATTCAGCAAACATGTATTAAGCACCTACTGCATGTAAGCCATTGTTCTGACCGTGGATTAAATGGAGCTGAGAAGTGAGAAAGCTCCTGCCCTACAGGACCTTACAATCTACTTGGGGAGGGGGACAGGGGCTCCTGATCTAAACAGGTCAGTAGAGTGTGAGGGAAGCAAAGGGCAAAGCCAACATTTTGGAGTGGATTTCAGGGCAGACTCAGCGACTGCTGGTCTCTCCTGACTTTGGGGCCCGGGGATTCTGCTCTGGGCACTGTGATGGCTGGAGGTTCAGGAAGGATGTGGCCCCGGCGCTAGGCCCTGGCAGCAGGAAGGGGTTGTGGCTGGGGCTGTGTCTTGGTGGGGCAGCTTCTCCCCCTGGGCTCAGCTCGAGTGGATCCACAGAGGCATTCTCCGTTTCTTGCTGTCAATGCCAACCCTTCATCCTCGGTCGCATCTGGAGTTTAAGAGCCATAGAAGCTAAAAAATCAAGGATTTGGGGTGCTCTGAGAAGGTTGCTGCTCTTTGGCTGACTGCCCCACGCCCGGGGGTTTGGGAGGCAGAAAGGCTGTTCACACATAGGGCAGCCCAGGACTCACAGGAACACACATACTCTGCCAGCTTTCTAATGGGGTGAGGGGGGAGGAAGGAAAGACCCAAAGGGCCTGGCCCAAGAGACCAAGTCCCGAACCCTCTTCCCTAGAGCCAGGAGACTCCTTAGAGGCTGTCTGCTCCAGCCCCTCATTTTACCAAGGGGGAAGTGGGAAGAAGCAATGGGACCCAGGCTCCAGGGCACCTAGGAGGCAGCTTCACCCTGGGGGGAGGTGGGAGCAATAGGAAGGGGACATCTTTTCATGACCTAGAATATTATGATTTCCTAGTTCTAGGCTGGGCAAGTGCTTTCAGAGCCAATCCTGGAAGACTGGACTAGCACAAGGCTTTCCCCATCGTATAGAGGGGAAACTGAGGCACAGAGAAGCAAAGAAAGTTGTCCAGGGTCACACAGCAAACGGATGCTGGATCTGGCTCTCAAATGCAGGTCTTTGGGCTCCAGTTTTCTTGCCGCTACAACATACTGTCTTTTATTTAAGGTAAGGTCTCATCATCATCATCATCATCATCATCATCATCATCATCCCCATCACAGCCTGGCTCTGATTTCTGTTTGTGGCATGTGTCTGTGTCTATATATGTAAATGTGGGCATGTGTGTAGTTTGTGTGTGTGTGTGTGTGTGTGTGTAGTGCCAGCTTCCCTGTGGCGGCTACAACCCCTCAGAAGAGATTCCCACTCGGACATCGCCCATGGGTGCTCCCTATGCCCAGCCTTGGAGGTGGAGCCTGGAGGGTTCTGAGGGTCTTGTCGCCAGCGGACCAGCCCATGGATCTTTGACTTGCTTCCAGAGGCTGAGGATGTGGCAGCCACGTGGGTGGCTCGACCCGTACTGCAGTCTGGTGATTGAAGGCTGGCCCCAGTGAGAGCTCCATCTCCTGCGGACCTGCTCCACCCACATGCTCTCTCTTAGGCACAGAACTGACCACAATCTTCTGGGGCTCCCCCTGCTCTCCCGAGTATGGCTACATTCCTTGGTCCGACATTCGAGGCCTTGCACGGGGATAGTGCCTGGAACATAGTAGGCACTTTATAAATATTTCCTGAATTGCAGTGATTCCAGCTGCTTGTCTAACTTTCTCTCTCTCTCCTTCACTCCAGCCTAAGGGGGCGGCTTGCCGCTCTCGGCCCCCTGCTTTGAGGTTTCCCTGATTTTTGTTCCTTCTGTTTCCAGGGCTTGGAACGGCCCCTTCTGTGACTGTGGCCCTCCCACTGGTTAGAAAGTCTGCTATGTGAAGGGGTCCAGCCCGGCCCTGCGTAGCCCCTGAGGGCAGAACCAGGAGCAGTGAAAGAGGGGCGGGGAAGATGCGAAGAGGCAGATTCACCTGGAACTCCTCAGAACTCTCCGACAAGGAGGTGCCGAGGACCAGGGGTTGTCGTTCCCCAAAAAGGGAGGTCCTGTAGCTTTGGAAGGGCTGGACTAGAGGGTCCACAAGGTCTCTCTCAGCGCAGAAAGTCTCTGATCACAAAATTCGGTGAAATTGAAAGATTCTACTCCAAGGCTTAGCGCACTGCCGATCCCCTCTAGCGCCTCCTCTTACAGGTCAGTCCTCTGTCACCTCCTCTTGGAGCCTTACCGGATTTCTCCAGCAGTGTAGACCTTCCCCTGCGGTCTCCGAGGACACTCAGTTCCCTCTTCTCTGAAGTGCTTAGCCTGGGATGTTGTGTGCTAGTCAAGGCAACTCAAGAGGCTTTGATTAAAGATTGACAATGCGCCAGACGCTGTACTAAGTGCTGAGCATGAAAAAAAAAGAATCTGGTTTTGAGGAGCACGTGGTCTCATGGGAACAGGGACAATGTTTGAGACAGCATGCAAACATAGGATCTACGGCACACACGTGTGTGTATATGCTAATGCCCTGCTGGAGTGGGAGCTCCCTGAGGGCAGGGTCTTGGCAAGGCCCCCTGGTCCAGCATGAGGCAGTGTACACGTAGGAGATGTGCTGATGTTGGGAGCAATCAGCCGGGATCATGTACAATCACCGGGATCACATACAATAGTCCAAGATCACACACAATCGCCCGGGATCACACACAGTCACCCAGGATCGTGTACAATAGCCCGGGATCACACACAATTGCCTGGGATCACGTACAATTGCCCAGGATGACATATAATCACCAGAGATCATATATAATCACCTGGGATCACACACAATCTCCCGGGATCACATGCAATCACCTGGGATCATGTATAATCACTTGGGATCACACATAATCACCAGGGATCACATATGATCATATGGGATC
>NW_020950758.1:7261475-7261833 GCF_900497805.2 Vombatus ursinus | reverse complement strand
TAATCACCAGGGATCACATATGATCATATGGGATCACAAATAATCACCTGGGATCACATATAAACACCTGGGATCACAAACAATCACCCAGGATCATGTACAATCACCTGAGATCACATATGATCACCAGGGATCACATATAATCATACAAGATCACATATAATCACCTGGGATCACACACAAGTGCTTGGGATCACATACAATCACCTGGGATCATGTGCAATTGCCTGGGATCATGTATAATCACCTGGGATCACACACAATTGCCTGGGATCACATACAATCACCCAGGATCACACACAATCACCTGAGATCACATACAATCATGCAGGATCACATATAATCACCTGGGATCATA
>NW_020950758.1:7247899-7261465 GCF_900497805.2 Vombatus ursinus | reverse complement strand
ATATAATCACCTGGGATCACATACAATTGCCTGGGATCACATACAATTGCCTGGGATCACATACAATCACCTGGGATCATGTACAATCACCCAGGATCACATATAATCACCAGGGATCACATATAATCATATGAGATCACATATAATCGCCTGGGATCATGTACAATTGCCCGGGATCACGTACAATCACCTTAGATCACGTACAATCACCTGAGATCACACACAACCTCCTGGGATCATGCACAATCCCCCGGGATCACATACAATCATGCGGGATCACATATAATCACATGGGATAACATACAATCACCTGAGATCACACACAATCTCCTGGGATCATGCACAATCCTCCGGGATCACATACAATCATGCGGGATCACACATAATCACCTGGGATCACACACAATCTCCCAGGATCACATATAATCACCCAGGATCACATACAAGCGCCCGGGATCACGTACAATTACCAGGAAAATAAGGAAAACTTGTCCCAGGAGTTTTGTTCCAGGTTCTTCTCCCACGGGTGCAGCTGCTCCTATCTTCTTCATTTTTTCTCTCTTTGTTCAACTCCTCCTGGGACATGCTTCTGTGAGCCAGTCTGCCTGCCTCTCTGGAAGGGCAGAGGAGAGGAGCTGGCACATACATACCTGTAGTACACACACATCCATGCACACACACACACACACACACACTCAAGCACACTTCACAGCCCCTGTATGCTCCCAGCTAGAGAGGCCTGAGGCCCCTGTGCCCAGACAGCCTCTGCTGGGCAGGAGTCACCCACTTGCCTTCCTCAGGACATGGACAGGCTGGGAGTTTCCCAATGGCCTCTGGCTTGGCCCCGGGCTCAGACTGGGTCCCTTCATCGGGGCCAGGTCCCAAACAATGCCTGGTTGTGTGAGGCACAATCAGAAGAATACACTGTCTTCTTTCAGCTCCTTTGGAAGCTGGGTCTCCCTCTCAGGGACAATATGGCCATTGTCTCCCGACCCCATCTTGCTCTTTTATCTGGGAGGAAGTTTATTCCCAGATAGAGATCTTCATAAGCTGCCGATGAGAAAGGAGACGTTTACGGTGGCTGGGGGGCTGGTGGCCACAGAAGCTCCATAAAAGCCTGCTTGAAGATCCAGCCTGGGGTGGGGGGCTACCCCTCATGGACAAGCCCACATATCTTCACTGGGGCCCTGCCATGCCCTTGCAGAGAGGGAGGGGAGGCTTCATTGGCCTGTTGGATGGCCTGATGGGCCACAGGCTAGAGACCCTGGAGGCTTGGACCATGCCAGGGATGGGATGTGGATTAAACCTTAACTTTCTCAGACACCGTGGGGCCATCACACAGATGCAGGGCAAGCCCCTGCTAGCAGCATTTCTTGGACAGTCTCTGTGCCGATGACAGATGATAAGTGACATGGGAGAAAGGCAGACATTTTTCTTTGGGCCTGGCAGTTAGAAGAGGCCTGTTTGCTCACCCACGTACTTTATAGTTTACTCACCCACGTACTTTATAGTCCTCTACCGGTATGGGTGCATTTCTGACCTGTGGGAGGGACACTGGGTCAAATATACATGTGGGTCAGGAGGAGACCTCTGAAAACCTCTGCTGGCAAAATTACATCTTTCTTTTTTCCTCTTAGATCCTAGATTGTCAGAGCTGGAAGGGCCCTTAGAAATGAGTCAGAGTTGGGTGGGGTGGGGGTGGGGGAACACCTTAGAGTAGAGAACCAAAGAATGTCAGAGTTGGAAGGACCTTAGAACTGAGGACCTAAGAGTTCAGTGCTGGGAGGGACCTTAGAACTGAGGACCCAGAACATCAGAGCTGGGAGGGACCTTAGAACTGAGGATCTAGAACATCACAGGTGAGAGATGCCGTCAGAGGTGGGAGGGCCCTTAGACATAGTACTGAGGATGTTAGAGCTTGCAGAGACCTCAGAACGCAGGCTGTTCAGAGCTGGGAGGGACCTTAGCTGCCTTTAGACCTAGAGTATCAGGGGTTCCAATCATTACATGTCCCTTTACAATCTAGGTGATCTTTCATGGACTTTTGTCCTCAGTTTCCATATCTGCAACAATGAGTTTGGACCAGGTGAGTCAAAGGTCCCTTTCAAATCCACTGTTAGAGTTGGAAGGGACCTTGGAACATGAAAGTCTGGGACGTGCAGGGGTTCAGAGACCACTGAGTCCCATCCTCTCATTTTACAGGGGATAAACACAAACTGAGGGGCCGGCCTCTGCTCAGAGGAGCCTCCACCCCGAGGTCAACCTATCTTGCTCTGGGACTGTAGCCCCTCTTAGGACATTTGCCTTGCAATGGAGAAGTGACTTGTCTAAGGTCACGCAGCAAGTCAGTGGCAAAGTGTGCTAGAGCCCAGGTCTCCTGTCTCCTAGCCTGAGGCTTTTTCTCCTCAGGCTGCTGCCCCTCTTTCCCAGCCTTTGCTTCCTCAGAAGAACTCTCCAGCTCAGGTTTTGGAGGCCCAGAAGGCTGGCTTGTTGGCTGTGGCCTGGGGAAGGGGAGCTGGTTGACAGGAGCCAGGAGTCCTTCCTTGATGAGGCCCCTCCCCAGGAGGGGACTTGAAGTGGGCTGTTCGTCCTTTGCTCTCTACGAGGACCATGACATCAGGAAGTGGACACGTGTTGTCAGAGAACCTGGGCACCTCCACTTTCTGTCTGTATGACCTCAGCTTCTGGCCTCAGTTTCATCATTGGTCCAAGGAGGCGATCAGAACCTTCTCTTCCCTGGAGGTCAGGGAAGGCTCCCTGGTCCTGGCTATGCCTGGCCCCAGCTAGAATAGCTCAGTTCTTGTCGGGGTGGCTGAGGGGCTCCCAGGAAGCTTCTGGGGCTCAGCTGCTCAGGACATCTCCTGGGTGCACAGAGGCGGGGCCTCCTGCAGTCTCTGGCCCCAACCAGCCAGTCCCTGCCCCCGGGGGTCTGAGGATGTCCAGGGGCATCAGCCAGCAGCCTCAGGAGCTTCCTCTCTGGTACCTTCCCCTCCTGCTCTTTGCCAAACATCCAGCACCCACCTCCCACACACTTCCTCCAGAAAAAGGCAACTCTATTTTAAGGGCTTGGCAAGACATGAGGATTACCACCCCCCCCCCCCCAACCACACTCCACTGAGCCATCTTTGACCTTGAGTCCTGCACATTCTGGGGAAAATTCTAGCTAGGAGATGAAAGGCCAGCAGGAGGCATGTTTGTGGCCCCAAAGCCTGAGGTCCCCAGCTTGACAAACCCATGTCTCCTATGTGCAAAGCACAAAGAATTCTGTGAACCTCAGCATCTACCTACAGCTCCTCTCTTGCTCCAAGGCTGAGAATGTATGCTGCACACATATGTATGTATGTATGTATGCATGTGGACACACACATGTGCTTATATATGGGTGCATGCCAGCATACATGTTGGAAAGCTGGGATGCTAGGATAAGGCATGGAAGGTAGAACTAATGGAATTGCCCCCACCCCATTTTTTTTATTTTGCTTTTTGGTGAGGCAATTGGGGTTAAGTGACTTGCCCTGGGTCACACAGCTAATAAGTATCATGTGTCTGAGACTGGATTTGAATTCATGTCCTCCTGACTTCAAGGACAGAGCTCTATCCACTGCGCCACCTAGCTGCCCCCCCACCCCAATTTTAGCAAACATCCCCACCATGGACCAAAGCCCTTCCTCCCTCAGCCCCCCTCACCCCATACAATCCCCACCTCCAACTCCAAATGCTTTAGAAAGAGGAGGTGAAGGAGATGATGGTCTGGGAACACACAGGCTCCTAGTATGGGGGTGTTGAATAGAAGAACTGTAAGATCCGAGATCTTGTCTGAGAGTTGTATAGTGGATAGAAGCCAGCAAGACCTGATGCCTACTGGCTGTGTGACTCTGGTCAAGTCTCATGACCTCTGAGTTCTTCAGGGAACTAAGGATATAATGGGCAGAGAAGTCCCCACCTGCATTAGTAGCAGGAGCTTTCTGTACTACTGACATCTGGGTCCTTTCCCCATCCCTGTCCCCAGTGATCTGAATTGAATTAAGTCACAGAATTGTAAAGTCTCAGAGCCAGAAGCACGTTGACAGCCACCTACACTAAGGTGTGTCTGGATAGGAGTTCCTGCCACAATGTTCCTGACCAGTGGGTCCTCCACCCCTACTCTGAGCCCTCCAGTGCCAGGAGCACCTCACCCGCCAGGACAAAGGAAGGGAAGAGAGTAAGCATTTATCTAGTGCCTACTGTGTGCTGGTCCATTCCCTGGAATCATACCCACATTAAACTGGCATCTGCTTCTACACGCTCCGCCCATCCCCTCTATCGGACCATCCTCTACCCCATTTTACAGATGAGGAAACTCAGCCCAGGCAAGTTAATGACCTTGACCGCTTTGGTGTGAAGTAACAGAGCTGGGTCTCTGGTTCAAGTTTTCAGACACCCATTCCAGGGCTGTTTCTTCTAGAATAGGCAGCAGGGGATGACTGCGTTAGGTTTCACCTACTTAGAAAGTGAGGAATCAAACTGTGGTCAATCCCAAAAGACCAGGATTCCCACACTGGGAGATGGAGGCTAGTGATGTGGAGAGAACATTGATCTTAAAGTTAGGAGGTCTTAGTCCTTGCCTTGGCTCTGTCACAAAAGAACAAGAGTTTGCTACCTTTGTAGGAAGCTCCCTAAGTGAGCAGGAGCCCAGGGAAGGAGGGGAAGGAACCTTTCTGTCCTCCTCCCTTCCCCCTACCACCAGCCATGTAGTCAGGAGGGAGCCATCAAACCAGTAGGAGACACTGTATCCACTTGTGTGACTCTTAACTGTCAGACATGTCCACCTATCTACCGTCACACCCCAAATGTGAGTCTGTTATTCCCCAAAATGCTCTATTTGTAGGAGACTGTGTCCCAGATTTATACAATTTATTTATATTTGCAACCACTGTTCTTGCTGGGTAAAGTACATGCCTATAATAAAAAGTAAATATATCTACTGGTATGACTTAATGAAAGCACACTGATGGGGGCTCATGAGCTGTCTCATTAAAAGTGCAGAGGCATGGAGTCTGCCCTAGGACCTGAGGTATCAGCTACCCACTAGGGACTTAAGTCTGGATTTCAAGTGCAAATTGAGGAGGCACCCCGGAAGTGGGGGGACCACACTCTGAAAAGTCACTTCTCTCTGAGCCTCAGTTTCCACATGTAATTAAGACTCCTCCTAGAGTCTTATTCTGCTCCAGTCTTGTCTCACCTCCCATGAACTATGAAGTATGTGCAAAATAATGTGGTATGGTGCATAGAATGATGTATTCAGAATCAGGAAGAGCAGAGTTCGAATGTCACCTTTATGCAACAGTATCTGTGAAAGTATGTAACTATGTAAAACTAGGTAAACCTATGCCACTTCAGATAAGTTTCTTCATTTATCAAATGGATATCATAATAGATATATGAGAGTATAAATAGATTTCCAAACATTAAATACTGTGGGAATTTCAGCAATAATAATAAAATATATATGATATAATTATTATATGTTATTACACTACGTATTATGCTAAAGTACAATACAAAACAATATTACTGTTATTATAACTAACCTTGTTGAATCAGGATACAAAGCAATCTTAGGCTAGAAGAATGGGCTGGTGATGATAAGAAGGACAGTGATGTAGTATTTCAAAGTTTGCCATACATTTCATACACGTTGCCTCATTACAACAACTCTATTGTTAGGGATTTTTGTTCCCATTTTACAGATGAGAAAGCTGAGGCTCATGGAGGTGAGAGACCCACTAGCATGTGCCACCGATAGGACTGAATCTCAAATCTTCCTGACTCCAACTTCAACCTTCTATCCACCACACTCCCTCCCCCCTCCTCATACGTGGTAAGGTAAATGTAAAGTCCTACACTTGGGTCCAAATAATCAGCCTTACCATTCAATCGAATAGTTATATATCAAGTCCCTTCTATGGTTGTGGTTTTTTTCTAGCTGGTAGAGACACAAGGACAGAAGCTGAATAGCCCCTCCCTCAGTGAGCTCCATTCCCCTGTGGGGAAAGCCCATCTGCTTACCAGCAATGGGAGAACTGTTGTCAGCTCTGAGGCCGAGAATTTGAGTGGTGAGTCACCTCTCTGTATTGTTTACAAAGCACATTCCCCACTGAAGACGTGGGCAGTACTGAAAATGAGAGCTGCCTGTCCTTTCCACAGATGCTGAAACTGAGACAGGATGAGTGAAAGTGACGTGCCGGAGTCCCTGACACTGCAGATGTCCAAGCTGGGACAAAACCCTGTCCTCTGTCTCCAGGGTTCTTTCCACTGTCTCACAGAGCCAGGGATGTGCTGGCAAACGTTTAACAACCACCTCTCTGGGAAAGAAACGTATACATGACACACTTTTAGGTTTACTCTACATCATTATTCGCTTTATCAGTTTCTATCATTGTTGTCATTATCGTTCACTCATTTCAATCGTGTCCAACTCTTTCTGAGGGTTTTCTTGGCAGAGATATTGGAGTGGTTTGCCATTTCCCTCTCCAGCTCATTTTACAAGTGAGGAAACTGAGGCAAACAGGATTAAATGACTTGCCAAGGGTCATGCAGCTAGTAAGTGTCTGAGGCCAGATTTGAACTCAGGAAGACGAGTCTTTCTGACTCGGTCTGGTGCTCTACATAATCAACAAAACAAGATCAAGCCCTGATGTGTAGCGTTTGCCAATTTCTGAGCTGTAAATTTACAATAAGCTGAAAATTTAATAACTGGCTCTTGAGAGCCAGTCTGAGCTGGCTCCAGCACATCCCAGCACACAGCAGAACAGATTCCCATGCTCTCAGGGGACTAAGGTCATCTCCACCGGCCACTAAGGTATGCAGGCACCATTTCTGAGGACAATCACATCTTTCCCCTTACAAATGGTCCTTGTCATCTGCCGGGAGGAGGAGGGAGGTGAGAGAGTCTCTGGTCTTCCTTGCCTTGTGGCCTCAAACCTGCTCAGGCAAGTTTATTTGGAACTGGTATTTGGGGGTTTGGTGAGACAGAGTGCAGCCAGCTGTTTGTTATTGCAACAAGTGAACGTTGCTCTCTGGGCCAGTTGCTCTCTGGGCCAGCATTCTGGGGCCACGTCTACCACAGAAGACGGAGCTCAAGGCTTCCCTCAAGGCCAGATTCCTTTGTGCTAGAAGCTGGAGGCTTCCTAATGACCCCATGGGCAGCCTTCGGACTGCCAGGGCCTCGCTCCCCCAGAGGGACAGGAGCCATTCGGACTTCAGTGTGAACGGAGAAGAAATCATGGAGACAGAGTTCCAGCCATATCTCCATCCCTCACCTTGTGGTCTCAGGCATTGACTTCAGGGAGCAGTTCTAAACTGGGGTATTAAGAACGTCATCAACACCAGCATTACCCCCATCCTCATTTCTATAGCTCCTGGAGGTTTACAAAGTGCCTTCCTCCAAACAGCTTCTGATCCCAATGATACAGAGGAGGGTGCTGAGGGTCAGAGAAGGCTGCTGACATGTCTTCAAGAGGTCAGTCTAGGAGGGAGTGGAAACTCCAATTCTGGAGACAGAAAAGGAAACAATCCAAGGAGGAGGGAAAGGGGAAACCACTGAAAGAAATTAGCGCAGCAGCAGAAAGGTCATCAGTCAAACTGGACTTAAGACAGACCTGGAGAAGGCAGCTTCTAGCCACCTGGTACTGTGAGAATGGAAGGACTCACTCCCCAAGTTCAGAGCAGGCAAAGTCCGTCCCGGGAGGCTAAGGGCACAGAGGAGGCTTGTTGGCTGACTTGTTTGTGTCTGAGCTACACTCACAGGTAGGAGAAGATCAGAGGGGGAGCAGAGTTCCCTTCCTACAGTGGAGAAGTAAGGAGGCAAAGGGCTCCCTCCTCCCCTCACTTGCCCTGTCTCTTCCAAGGAGGTTTCGCATAGGCAGCAGAGTGGGAGTGTCTGTAGGTAGCCAGCATTGTTCCCATGTTTTGAATTTTAATGAGGTCTTTTCCAAGTCTTTAGTGCCTTCCCATCCTTCTGTTACCTTGTAATTTGGTCCCTCGATGTCCCCCAAATTAGGGTATGTGTGTGTGCCCCGCTTCCCTCTTTCTATTACAGACTCCAGTGGTGGTTGAGGACTTCCACTCTTCCCCAAGGTCTGGTCATTTGTAAACAGAGACCACATCCTACCTCTTACTGAGAACCTGGTTGGGTGCAGAATTCCCCTTGTCGCTTCTTCAACCTTCTTCTTCTTTTTTTTGGATGGAATTATCTTTAATGTAAACCACAGACTTATTAGCTTTTGGAGGGGAGACAGAAAGAGACAGAGGGAGAGGGGGAGGGAGGGAGAGAGAGAGACAGACAGACAGACAGACAGAGACAGAGACAGAGAGAGACAGAGAGAGGGATAGACAGAGACAGAGGGAGAGACAGAGAGAGACAGAGAAAGAGACAGAGAGAGACAGAGAAAAGGGGGAAAAGAGGGGACAGAAGGGAAGTAGGTAATACAAGAGAGATTTGGCAGGTATCTGGGTAATTGGAGTCCTGATCACTGCTCTATCCCACCTCTATGCCAGGCTTAGATTTCTCAGTTTCCTATATTCCTCCTCTTCCTGTTCAGGGCCTGTAGTCCAGGTGTTTCATTCATCTTCCTCTTAATGTCCTCACCGAGGTTTTTCTACTCAAATGAGATAACATTTCTTAGCACAGTGGCTGGCACATAGTAGGTACTTAATTTCCTTCCTTCTGTCCACCTTCATTTTGGTTCTTGAATTTCCTTACACGAATAAACTTTCTTAATATACAGTGTTGCCCCACTTGAATAAGGCTAGGAATCCTGAGCCATATTGGGGGAAGGGAACGATTTATTAAGTGCTTACTATGTTCAGGGGCTGTGCTAAGTGCTTTTACAAATTTCTCATTTGATCCTCACAACAACCTTGGGAGACAGGTGCTATTATTATCCTTATTTTACAGCTGAGGAAACTGGGGCAGACAGAGGTCAAGAGACTTGCCTAAGGTCACACAGCTATGAAGTGTCTGAGGCTAGATTTGAATTCAAGTCTTCCTGACTCAAGACCCAGTGCTCTACCCACTGAGCAACCTAGCTGCCTCAAAATATTCCAGTCATGAGGCCTATCCCACCAAGTTTCAGGGTTACCTGTGACATCAGCTCTGTCTTCTTTGGTTACCACCAGAGGGGTTTTTCTTGATTATTGCTTAAACTTAATGTGCTTTGTATAGACATCTGATTGAATAAGTTTAGCAGTAACTGGCACACAGTAAGTGCTTAATGAATCTTCATTAATTGATAAGTTTTGCTACTGGTTTTTTCTTGGTTCTTGATTCTTGGTTACTGGTTCTTGATTTTTTCTATGAACTTCTGAATTTCTCAACTACTACTATTATTATTTTTTCAGCAGTGTAGCCACCCTCTGTGGCATACACGTGAGTATACTTTGGCCATTTCTCCTTTCTCAGCCTTTTCATGTTGAAATCCCTTTGACTGGATTTGCCAAATTCAAGGCAAAAACATTCCTTTTAATATATGTGTATATATATATATATATATATGTATACATGTATATGTGTATATATGTATATATGTGTGTATGTATGTGTGTGTATATATATATGCATATGTATACTCATACACACACATATGTAGATAGATAGATAGATAGATAGATAGATAGATAGATAGACATGGATATATCAATATTGTATGGTTTTGTGGTACTTACTTTTTCCAAGATACTCCTCTTCCTTCCCCATCTGGAGAATCATGTTTATTAAAAAGAATAAAAAAAGAGAAAAATTCAGCTGAGCACCCAAACACCCCTCAAGTCTCCATCACCTGTCATCTTCCACATCCTCTGCAGGGAAAGGCACGAGCTATATTCTCATTTCTCTTCTTGCAAACAAACTGGGCTGTTATAATTATACAGCTTCTAGTTTTCATCTTGGTCACCGTATTTTTGTAGAGGTTGTTTTCTTAGTTCTGCTTATTTAACTTTGCATGAGTTATTATGACTACCGGGTCACCCTCATTTCTTTATTTTGTTTTGTTTTCAATTGTCAAACATAAGCTGTTTTTTCTCCCTTCCCCCTCTCACTAGAAAAGAAAAAAAAAAGGCAAGAAAAAGATATCCCTTGTTTAAAATACAAATAATCAAGGAAAACAAATTTCCATATTGGCCATAGTCAGAAATGCGTTCCCGCTTCTTCCTCCTTAGCCCATGACCTCTCTGTCCAGAGGTGAGTAGCAGCGGACGTCATCATGGGTCCTCTGGAATCAAGGCTGACCATTTCTCTGATCAGAGTTCTGAAGTTTTGCAAAATTGTTTTTATAATGATGATGTCTGCTCATTTTACTGTGCTTTAATTCATACGAATCTTCTTGGGTTTCTCTGACATTTTATCTTTCTTCTTTTTTTTTGCTATACAATGCTTTTCCATCACATTCATATACCAACTTGCTCAGCCATTCCTCAACTGATGGACTCGCCCTGTGTTTCCAGTTCTTGGACACCATGAAAACAGCTTTTCTAAATACCTCTTTTCCTCGTGTGGGACCTTTTCCACTTTCTTTGATCTCTTTGAGGTCTATGACCTAGTCATGGTATGAGTAGGTCAGAGTATACACAGTTTAATGGCTTGTTGGGCATGCTTCCAAATTCCTTAGCAGAATGGTGGAACCAGTTCATGGCCCCCCAATAGTGCATTAAAGTCCCTATTTCCCCTCAGCCCTTCCAGCATTTGTCATTTTTGTTTTTTGTTAACTCTACCAAACTGATGGGTATGAGGTCGAACCTCAAAGATGATTTAATTTGTGTTTTTATAATTATCAGTGACTTGTAAAAGAAATTCATATGGCTATTGATAGCTTGGGATTAGCTTTTCTTAGAAAAATTGCTCATTCATTGTCTTTGACTCTTTAATTCCAAATTCCAGACTCAGATGGCATCTTTTTAAAGTAGTTTTTAAGCTCCCTCGTTTTGACGGTGTATTTCAGCATTGGTCACAAACCTGGAGATGCCTTATGGTGAGGACATCATTGACCCGCACTCTAAGTCTCTCTTCCCTCTTGCCTCTGCTCGTTGCTTCCTCTCCCGGTGGGTAATCTGTATGCACCTGCGGTTCCTCGAGGCACAAGGTCATTTCTCCTCATTAGCAGATCCAGTTCCCCCATTCACCAGGAGTGACTCCTATTGAGTCTTTCTTCTGTAAGGAGGTAGGAGACTCCCACGTTCTGAGCTCCGCTTCCTTTTCTGTGCTACATGGGTTTGTTCTCCAAGCTCCTCCAGCATCTCAGGGGTCATCTCTGGCTTCTCAGGTCCTTCATATAGCCTAAATGAGGATCTTTTTCTGCGCTTCTTGGCATCAGAACACCTGGGTTCAAATCCTGCCTTCTTCCTGCCTCTGGGATATCAGGAAGATGGGGAATTTCTCAGTATCTCAGTCTCCTCCTCTGTCAAGTGAGAGAAGAACTTTGGGTTAGATAATTTTAAAGGCATTGCCTAGCTCTAGAGCTTCTGATCCTCCGAGGTCAGGATTCAATTATTGCCCTCCAGACATTCACTCGGATCCAGGTCGGCCTGTCTCTTGACATGCAGATGAAGGAAGAGCCTACGTGTATCCCTTCCACCATCTTGGGCTTCCAATATCTTCAGTTCAGTATTTTGTTCAGTCATGTCTGACTCTCTGTGACCCCTTTTGGGGTTTTCTTGGTAAAGATACTGGAGTGGTTTGCCATTTCCTTCTCTAGCTCCTTTTACAGATGAAGAAACTGAGGCAAACAAGATCTTGCTCCCTTCAAATATGGTGGTCAGGAGTATCTAGCTATCATAAACTCACCCAATGTTAGAAGGTGGAATTATGTGACTTAAAGCTGGGAGATGTCAGAGATAGGAGGAACATCAACACGGAGAACAAGGAATGGTAAGACCTAGAAGGGTCTAAAACAAGGTACAGAAATTGTCAGAGCTGAGAATGTAGAACACAGACTGTCAGATTCCACATTCTATGTTCTATAGTCTATGTTCTGCTTTCTAAGGGCTCTCTTGGCTCTGACAATTTCTGTCCCCTGTTCTAGGTCCTAGAACATAAAACAGAGAATATCAGAAGTGTGAAGGACTTTAGAACATAGGACAGCAAATGACAGAGCTGGGAGAGAAATTAGAACAGAGAATATCAGGGCTTTTGGGGGGACATTCACGATCATCTTGGTCAAAGCTTTTGTTTTAGGGAGGAAGAGATTGAGGCTTGACAAGCCTGCAGAGTATTCAGTTACCCTCCACACCTCAATTTTCCCTGAGTCATAGAAATGGGAGTTTGCTATTTGACGTGCTTCTGTATTCCACTGAGGCATGGCCACACAAGTATGCTTCACTTCCATTTGCGGCCCAATGTCCTTCCAGCCCTGTCTTCAAGCATTGCATTCCCTGAGCAAACATCTATGAAAAGACAGAGGCTGTTCATGCCGTTCCCCCCACGAAGCCAGTCTGCTTTTTGTATAAATAGAGAAGAAAAAGAATCCTCTCTTGTTATCCTTATTTCTTCCCTTGTAATCTAGCTGCTGTGGTAGGTTGTTTTTGCTTCCAGAGTTGGAATAAATCATGGGATTCCAAAGGCCCAAGAAGTCAGTAAAACCATTCTCTGAGGTCCATTTTATAGTGGCTACAAACCGCTGGGTTTCCCAGCACAAGGCGTTGCCCATGTAGCTCTGCCCAGATGCAGGCAGCCCTGGACAGCAGGAGAATCAATGACCTTTCAAGGTTGCTAGTATCTTGCTTCTTTATGCTTGGGTGCTCAGTGTTTCTAATTTGGTGGGGGCTGAGATTAGTGAAGGTCAGAGCTGGCAGGGACCTAAGAGAGCCTCTGGTCTAAAATGAAAAAAAAAAATGAAACGACTTGCCCATCATCACCCACCAACCACCAACAGGCAAGGTCTGGACTGGAACAGGTCTTCTGACTAACACCCTTGACCTCTGCTCCTTCTACTAGACCAACAGCCTCTCTAGGTATGCAAGCAGGGAAACCTGTCCAGCAGACAGAGCAGCCCCCAGCCTAGGAAGCTAGTCCCTTGGGGCCTTGTTAGAGAAACACTGTGTCAAGAAGAAGGAATTAAGAAGGTAGGACTCAGTGAGATTCACAGTGAGCAGATGGCCTTATATGGCTCTGAAATGCCTCAAAATTGCACCATTTCTGGAGGCCAGATTCCAACTCTTGGATGAGTGGAGAACATTGTGTTTCCAAATATCAGGAAGGTCACAATAGCTCTCCTTGCTGCCATGTTTAATCAAAAATGTATAGTGGTAGGACAATGTCAGAATTTCAGATTTTTGAAGGTTACCCAAAAGGTGGGAACAGGACAAAAATTTTCCTTTATTTCCTATCAGAAATGGAGAAAGCCATCCTCATCCATTGGGTTTCTCATGTACAATAGTCACAATAGGCCCATGATTGGATGGGGAAATTCTAAGCTAATACTTTAAGGTAGCAAATTTGATTTGGGAGTAGGTGGCAAGTGGTATAAAAAGGTGAGAGAGCAGAGAGGAGAGAGAGAGAGAGAGAGAGAGAGAGAGAGAGAGAGAGAGAGAGAG
>NW_020950758.1:7199004-7247889 GCF_900497805.2 Vombatus ursinus | reverse complement strand
GAGAGAGAGAGAGAGAGAGAGAGAGAGAGAGAGAGAGAGAGAGAGAGAGAGAGAGAGAGAGAGAGAGAGAGAGAAACATTTATTTAGCACTTGCTTTGTACCCGGCACTGTGTTAAGTGCTGATGATCCACATAAAAGCAAATAAGACAGTTTACATACGCTGGAAGTTTCTGTTCTCATGGAAGAGCACAACACAAAGACATAAACATGTGCTGCAAAGTGAGGCGACAGAAAGCATACACATGCGAGCACAGTAGGGAGACTGGAGACACTGTCATGGTGACCTGAGAAGGTACGAAGTTCACTTCCCAGAGGTCAGAGAGACCAGAAGGAAAGTCCTAGTTTCTGGTGGTCTGGAGATGGTCAGAGGAATCTAAAGAGGTGAAGGAGGCCGTGACCAGGCTCTGTGATTCCACCTCCATGGTCCCTCCATCCTCATGTGCCTTATCTCTATTGTGCACACAGTCTGTGCTGAGGGTGGGGCTTGGGGCCCCAGGAACAGGGTACTGTGCTTCCCTCCTTGTGCAGTTGTGTGGGGAACGTGCTCAGCCCTTGCAGATGAGAGCTGAGAGGGATCTAGACTTCCATAAGATCAGGAAAATTTAGGTGTGTGTTTTTTTTTTTAAAGAGTATTTTTATTTTTTCTCAATTACATGTAAAAATATTTTAACATTCTTTTAAAACAATTTTTGAGTTCCAAATTCCCTCCCTCCTTGAGAAGGCAAGTACTTTGATAGAGATTATGCATGTGCAGTCATGCAAAACATATTTCCATATTAGTCATGTTGCAAAAGAGAACACAAACCAAAAAAAAGAAAAATAAAGAAAGGGAAAACGTCAGTTTCCATCTTCATTCAGATTCCATCAGTTCTTTCTCTGGATGTGGTTAGCATTTTTCTTCATAAGTCCTTTGGAATTGTCTTGGATCATGGTATTGCTGAGAAGAGCTAAGTCACTCATAGTTGATCATCGCACAATGTGGCTATTACTGTGTACAATGTTCTCCTGGTTCTGCTCACTTCACTCAGCATCAGTTCGTGTAAGTCTTTCCAGGTTTTGCTGAAATCCTCCCACTTGTCATTTCTTAGAGCATAGTAGTATTCTATTATGATCATATTTCATAGTTTGTTTAGTCATTCCCAAATTGATGGGGATCAAATCTGGTTTTGAAAGCATCTGGGCCCATACATCAGAATCTGGGCCCATGCAGACTTGATGGTGAGGACTCCTGCTTTCAGATGATGAGGATGAATGACTTGGAAAGCCTTCCTCTCTTATGTCCTGCAGCAATCCTACAATCAAGAGTAAGCAAATGCTATTTCTTTCTCTGGGGGATTTAGCCTCTAGAAGAGAAGACTGAAGGTGGGGGAGGGGGATGAAGCTTACTTTCAAGGCTATGAAGAGGTACCAGGTGCAACAGGGATCTGACTTATGCCATTTGGGAGTAGGACTAGATTACAGGGTGGAGCAGCTGCAGCCTAGAGGCCACATGTGGCCCTCTAGGTCCTCAAGTAGGGTCCTTTGACTGCATCCAACTTCACAGAACAAAGCCCCTTCATAAAAGGATTTGTTGTGTAAAACTCAGACTCAGTCAAAGGGCCGCACTTGAGGACCTAGAGGGCCACATGTGACCTCAAGGCCGCAGCTTCCCCACCCATGCATACACTTTCTGTCCCCTCACTTTCGAGCACATGTTTACATCTTTGATTAGAAGAAAAGGGGGGAGGATTGTAGGGAAGGAGGTCTGGGTTCAATTTCAGGGGAATCGAGTTCAAAAAACCCAAATTTCCTCCCAAAGCACCAAAATATTGTCACTGGTGGTGTTTAAATAGAAGTTGTATGGGCTCTTGTAAGTGATAATATAGATGGAGCGCTCATTTCGATGTGGATTAGACCAGGCAGCCTTGGAGGGCCCTTCTAGTTCCAAATTCTAGAGTTCTATTCTCCATACAAGAGACTGGATGATTGGTGGTGTCATTGAAAATAATGATGACGATGACCGAAGAAGCAGTAGGTTCCTGGGCAGATAAAAAGAAAGATCTCTGCTTTGCCTAGACTGAATCTGTGTTTCCCATGGACATTCAGGATGAGAGGTTAGAGATGCATTTCCAAGCTCAGAACAGAGGGGTCTGGGCTTGGGGCTGGGGATGCAGATTCGGAGATCATTTGCACAGAGGCAGGTGTTGAAGCCTGAGTGTGAACAAGACTGCCCAGGAAGACAATGCATTGTATTGGAAAAAGAGAGCAGGGTTGAAGGAAGAACCTCAGAGTTTGCATGTCTTAAGGGTTGGAGGAGATGATGGAGAGACTGTGAAAGAGACAGAGAAGGAGCAGACAGAGAGGTAGGAGGAGAAGTGGGAAAGCGTGATATTCTCAATCAAATGAGAATTCTGCAAAAGGCTGCCGAGATTTAAGAGGCGCAGCAGGGCTCGCCATTGTGGCGGTTACTCTTATGGCGGCTGCTATTCCTGCTGCTACTGCTACTGACTCCAAAGCTGGGAACAGTATCGAGGAGACAAAGTAGGTCAATTCTGTATAAAACTTTGAGAGACAGCGAGTTCTGAATGAGTGGAGACAATGGGTATAGATAATGCAGCTTAAGTCTAACAAGGAAGAAAGACATGGGATGATCTATGGAATAAGGGGAAGGGTTAGGGCTGAATAAGATTGAGTAAAATATCCAATGGAGAGTCATATGGCAAGGGGTGAGGCCACAAGCTGGGGATGAAAGTTATTGAGGAAGCTAAGAAAGTGACCTGGAGACTGGCCATTGTCTGAGACAAGGAGAAGGAGGATGGTATAAAAACTGCTTAGACTGCAGAGGAAGAAACATTATTGAGCAACAAGGGTGGTAGTATCATGATCTGGACCATAGGTAGTGGGGAACAAGGAGTGTGCCCCTCTCTCCTCCTGGACCTGAGATTAAATGGAGTGAAACAAGAGTCACCAACAACAGAGAGGTGAGAAATGGGGTGTTTGCCAAGGTGCACCAAATTTGATTTAAAGGAATGTGCCACACAAAATGGTGCATGAATATGTGAAGAAGGTTGGGTAATTGGGGGTCAATAGAGAGAGTGTGGAGGGGGCTGGGTGAGGGATGGGTACACTGTGCTGAAGTGAGACTGGGCTGGGCAAGGGCTGATCATCATCCTGAGGGTCGCTTCACATTTATGTGGAGCTTTAGTATTTGCAATGGGCCTTACATCATCAGAGTAAGGGAGCAAGAGGTAGTGATGGGCGCAAGCGACTATGGCTTAGCTATGGACTAACCCAGTAGGTCCAGCCGTGTGGCATTGGGGAACAATCCAGAGGGAGATAGAGGGCAGTGACAGTAGGCCACGATATCATCAGTGAAATGTGGTCCAGAGGATGGCTATCAGGGGCAACACCATTGGGTCTTGTCGGTTTTGGACTTCAAGTGAGGGGGGATGGAAAATGCCAGGCTGGTGCAGAAACCCCCAGGAGATGATTGATTTGAGAACCCTTTGAAAAATACAATAAAAAAGTGCTGCTCAAGAAAGATATTATAATTGTGGTTGTTATTCCCTGCTAAGGTAAGACATTGTCAGGGCATTCTTCTCATTTGTATGTGTTTTAGATAGAAATAACCCCAGGACAGGTCACCATCTATTTCTAATTTATGTGTAGTGCTAAGCTAGTCATTGCACAGGTGGGTAGAAAGATTCCTTTTTGTCACTGAATAAAATGTATATGGAGGCAGATTTGCCATCTGCAGACTCACTGAAAACATCTTTGGAACGTCTCCAGCAGCAGACGGGACATCCAGGCTGACGTGTGATTCTTCCTGCTCCCATGTGGTTTTGATTTCTTCCACCAAGGTCCTCTATTTCGAGAACTTTTCATTGTATGTAGCTTGGAGATTCTGAGTGTTTGGTTTGGTGACATCTATTCCAAAGTGTTATTAATTTTTTGTGGGTAAATATTATGTCTGGGACACTGTGGGCAACAATTTTATCTGTTATGATGCACTAGTCCCAGGGATGTTTATTTATTGAGTTCTCAAGGACATTTTGAAATTCGTCTTTGTAGTACAAACATTTGTTGTCTGTTAATTTGTAAAAAAGAAAAAAGAAAAAGAAATTGTGAGTTTCCAACGTATACTTCTGATGTATACTTAGTCATGTCTTTCTAAGGACATGGCAGGTGATAATATTTTTGCAAGCCGTAGTGAGTTGCAGAGTTTCTCCTGTTTTCTTGCGAAATCTGCATTGGTCAAAGTGTCTGGGCTCCTTTGGAATGAACTTTCTGGTAGCCGTGACCCAACTCTGCATCGCTAGCCGAAGCCCTCCAGTTCTGTAAACAAATCTGCTAGCCCTCGCCATTTGTTTATTTTGACTTTTTCTTTCTTTACTGAGAATTGGCCTGGGGTGGTGGCTGGAAGGCTGGCCTTGGAGTCCAGAAGCTCTGGGCTCAGGCCCTGCTTGGGACAAATACAGGCTGTTGGAATCCTGGGGACGCCCCTTAACCGTTCAGTGACTCCTGTAACTCTCTGAGACGGAGCAGCAGCTGATTCTCTTTGGAAGCAGGAGTTCCTCACTCAGATGAAATCCCAGGTCTGGGTGCCCCTCAGTTTCCCCTGCTTAGGGAACCACCAGGGAGGGAAATCTCCTCAAGTCAAGGCTGTGGGCTATTTTACCAGTAATCTCTCTCACAGGGGCTCCAAGAGGGCCCAGATCTATGTTCATTTCTGCCTCTCAATCATTGACTTCACAAGTACAGTTCCAGGGTCCTTTCCAACACAATTGGTGTTCCTTCGGAGAGGGAGAACAGGACGCCATGATGCTGTCAAGGGCACAATCTGGCCTTCGCTCAAATGGGCCATGTCGAGACCCAAGAACCACAAAGCCATGGGTCTATAGATTAAGGATGCCAAGTTGACTGGCCCAAAGGTTTGTCTGGCTGCATCCCTCGCCATAACGTAGGACAACAGGAGTAGATCCTGAAAAGGAGTTGGAGATAATAATAATAGTAGTAATAATAATAATAATAATAATAATAGCTAACACTTCCGTAGTGCTTCACACACATTACCTCCTGTGATCTTCATCATAGCTCCAGGAGGCAGGTGGTATACTCATTTTATAGATGAGGAAAACGAGTCTGAGAGAAGTTAAATGATTTGCTCAGGCTCATCCCATCATTAACTGTCTGAGGCAGGATTTGAACTCAGACCTTTCAGACTCCAAGTCTAGAAGTCTATTCATTACACCACCTAATTGCTTAGAGATTACCTAGTCTCACCCTCTGGAGGAGGAACCTGGAACCTTGAGAAGAGAAGTGATTTGCCCAAGGTCACATGGGTAGACAGAGGCCATGAGCTCTCTGTGTGACACTGATTGCCTCTTCTAGCGAGGTCCCACTGAATGTGATCTTTAATATCATCCAGAAACAAAAAAAAAATGCATCTTCCTGAAATCTGGATTGTTTTGGTAACTGCAAAGTTATTGGACCTAGAATAGTTATTAATGAAGTCCCTCATAAGATTCTTGCAAAAAGAAAAAAAAAAAGATGGTGAGACGTGGAGCAGACGGGTTTGGAACCGGTTGAATGGAAGGACTCACACTCAAGTCGTGAATGGTTCTACGTCAATTTGCCTGGCGGTCTTCAGTGGAGCTCCCTGGAGATCTGGGCTTGGCCCTGGGCTGCTCAACATTTTAGTCTATGGTTTGGTTAAAGGTAATTTGGAGTCAAGGGAAGAGTGGCATCTTTGTGAAATTTCCAGAAGATTCAAAGCTGGGAGGGGCAGCTCAGCCAATGGATAACAGAGGCAGAATCCAAGAGAATTCTGAGTCCTGGGCTGAATTTCATTAAACAACAGTCAACAGAAATGAATGGCAAGTTTATACTTGGGTGGAAGAGTTACTTTCACCAGTCTAAGCCGGGGAAAGCACGAACAGACAGCAGTTTATCTGAACTCAGTGGACTCAATGAGAGCCAGCAGGGAAAGGTGGCAGCCCACAGAGTGGACGCGCTCTCTGACTGCATCCAGAAACAAGAAGTTTGCCCCCCTGCCCTCTGCCCTGGTCAGACCCCATCTGGGGCACGATGCTGCCGTGGCTCCCACGCTTTAAAGAGAAGTCAGAGGAGAGAACCCAGAATGGTGAAGGGACTTGGGAGGTTATGGTGGAGGAACTGGGGGTGCTTATCCTAGAGAAGAGAAGGCTGTCGGTGGGCATAATAGAGATCTTCAAATACTCGAAAGTCTGTCATGTGTAAAAAAAGGATTAGTTTTGTTCTGTTTGGCCCCAGGGAGCAGAAATAGCAGGAAAATGGAGAAGCTGCAAAGAAACCAGTTGGGGCTTGATATTAGGGAAAACTTCCTCCCAATGGGAGCTGTCCCAGCGTGGGATGGACTTCCCCTTCTTCAAGCAGAGGCGGATGCTCCTTCTCATGTGGCTTTGGGGACTCTCAGGGTCTCTTCCAACTCTGAAATCCTGGGATTCGGTGACATTTGTGAAATGCTGGTCGGAGCAGCCTGCCTCTGGGGCTTCTCCAGAAAAGATGACAATGCCAGCAGCCTGAGCTGCCCCTTGTTTTTCTAACCTACAAGCAAGGATGGCAGAGGAGCCCAGGGACAGGGCCCAGCAAATCCTGTCCCTTTGTTCTCTGCCTTCTCTTCAAATGGCTCCTTGTTCTCTTGTGCAAGAGGTGAGGAAGGCGGGGTGGAGGGTTCTCAATGGGACCCTTTATAAGGGGCTGCCCCCGACTCTCCTCCTTTCCAAATAGCATCATCACAGGCTTTGCAATTGCTTCTTTAATGGAAGCTCTCTCTCCCACCCCGCTGTAGCCACAGTGCTTGGTCTGGACCCAACCCTCGGACGGGAGTCCTTTGTGCCAGCCCGAGGGTGCCAAGTGGTAGGAGTTGAGCTGCCTGGGCCAAAAGTCTCCACCCTCCTCACCCCCCACCCCTCACCATGCCCACTGGCTGCCAAACACCAGTGTTGCCAATGTTTGACTCCATTGTGCCGGTCTAGAAGGGCAGGAATCCCCCCCCCCCCCCCCAGAATGCAGGCTCCAATACACACACAGAGTGCTTCAGGTCTGAAGCAGCCTCAGGTCACAGAGATGTAGAACCTAGGAACAGAGAGCCCCCAGGCAGGGAAAGTACTGGATGTGAGGCCTTGAAGTCGCTCTGCCATCTGACTAACCCAGGCGCTGCCTGGTTGTGATGTTATGGAGAGAGTCGACGCTGGAGGAGATCACGGGCTCATGAGCTAGAAGGGGCTGGGGCACTCCTCACATACCACTCTCAATTTCCAGAGGGGGAAACTGAGGCCTGGAGAGGACAAGGGGCCTCCTCCCCAGTTACACTGGCAGTGTGCAGTATATCCAGGATTCACACCCAGGTCCTCTGCCTGCAACCCTGGTGTTCTTCGGACTAAAACATATCCAGAAAGACACAGATAAGGGGATAACCAAATGTGGGAAGTTCTGGGTCTGCACCACCAGAGGGGACGCCCACACGGAGGAGATGGTGTCTCTGCTCAAGTACAGAGGGCTGTATGACCCACCATCTGCCTCTCCTGACCTCCATGCAGAGCAGGGCCGGCCTCCGAAGGCCCATCCAGTCCCCATCATGACTGTGGAGCTTCCAAATGGGCACACTGCCGAATGGATGACTATACCCTAGACAGACAGCCCGTGGAAATGAGATCCCAGGGAGGGCTTTGTATAAAGCTTCATGAGTCTTCAGAGAGCTGCAAAGTCTGGAGCCCTTCCATTCGCTAATTGATCAACAGACATTTATTAAGCACGTGCTGTAGTCTAGTCACTGTGTTAGACATTGAGGATACAGAGACAAAAATGAACTCGCCCCTGCCTTCAGGGAGCTTATATTCTACTGCTAACCTCCTCTACCCAAGAAAGCCACTTGTAGACCCTTCCCACGCTGGCTCCAGTCTAATCCAATAAACTTCTATGAAGCACCTACTATGTGTCTGGCACAGTGCGAAGTGCTGAGAAGATGACTGATAAAAAGACAGTCTCCCTTCTGTGCTTGGAATACTGTCCCTTTTCCCTTAGCTATCACCCTTCAAAGCTGACCCCAATGCTGCCTTCTCCAGGAAGCTTCCCCATCTCTCCCTACTTGCTAATGACCTGGAGAAAACTCAGTCTGAACCTCAGACCTCCCAGGATTCACCATTTGCCCCATCCTTCTCTTGTCAGGCTATGGAAGCTTTGTTGGCTGTGGCTTAATCCCCCCCTAGACTTTGAGAGAGAGAGTGGAGCCATGACTCAGTTGAATGTGTTCTCTCCTCCAATGTCCAGGACGCAGTGGGTGCTGAATAAATGTCCATCGGAAAGATATAGCCTCAGCCAGGCCTTGAGCTGTGGAAGATAACAGAAGGCAGCTCCTTCCCCTTCTGTCCTCTGTTAGTCCATTCCCAGGACTCCAGCGTTCTCTTGCTGTAGTAGACAGAGCACTTGAATGGAATCCATTAGACCAGGATACCGATGCTGGCTCTGCCACTTACTGTGAGTGAGACCAGATCAGTCCCTTCTCCTCTCCGTCCCTTATCTTCTTCTCTGTAAGATCAGGGCTAAGATTAGATGAAACAATGGTCCCCTGAAGCTTGAAATCTGTGACCCATTAGACTGTGAGCTCCCCATGGGCAGGGACTGTCTTGCCTTTATTTTTTTTTCTTTTTTCCCAATTACATATAAAAACAATTTTTAGTATTCATTTTTAAAATTTTGAGTTCCTAATTCTCTCCCTCCCTTCCCTCCCTTTCCCTAAGACGGTAAGCAATTTGATATTTTCATATGTCATGTTGGGAAAAAAGACACAGACCAAAAAAATCCACAAAAATAAAGAAAATAAAAAATAGTCTGCTTTGATCTGCATTTAGCCTCCATCAGTTCTTTCTCTGGAGGTGGATAGCATTTTCCATCATGAGCCCTTTGGAATTGTCTTGGATCATTGTATTGCTGAGAATAGCTAAGTCTTTCAGATTGATCATTACTACAATGTTGCTGTTGCCACATACAATGTTCTCTTGATTCTGCTCATTTCACTTTGCATCAGTTCATGTAAGTCTTCCCAAGTTTTTCTGAAACCATCTCTCTCATCATTGCTTATAGCACAACAGTATTTCATCACAATCACATACCACAACTTGTTCAGCCATTCCCCAATTGATGAGCATTCCCTCAACTTCCAGTTCATTTTTGCCTCTTTTTGTATCCTCAGCACTTAGCACAGTGCCTGGCACATAGTAGGTGCTTCATAAATATTTATTGACCCAATGACCAACTGACTCCATCCCTTATGGCTTCTCTTAATGACAGGTGATATTTGCATAGCACCTCAAAGTTTTCAAAGTTCTTTACAAGGATGATTTCACTTGTTCCATGCAACAGCCTGTGAGGGAGGTACTCTTACCACTATTTTACAGAAGAGGAAACTGAGACTCTGACAGGGTAAGTGATTGACCCAGAGTTACTTACATATCGTGTGCAGAAATCTGAGGCAGGATTTGACCTCAGGTCTTCTTGAATCCATGACAAGTGGTAGATCCCAGCCTGCTCCAAGTGTAGAGTGTAAAGGAATGACCCTACCACATACCTTACCCTGGGCCTCGAATATGACTATTTAATGAATTTTTCCGTATGACTATTGAACTGACTCAATTCCACATTTGTTAAGCATTTACCAAGCCCAAGGCTTTGCTAGGCTTTGAGTTAAAACAAACAAACAAACAAAAAAACAGCTCCTGCTCTGAAGGAGCTCACACTTTAATTGGGATGGGGGAAGAGAACATGTTCGTGAATCAGTGTGATACAAGGCAAATAGTGAAGGTGCCAGAAGAGTGAGCCAGAGAAAAAACATTAGGGAGATTCCAAGAGGGAAAGGTTGACCTCATTCAGCCGGAACCGTCAAGGAAGACTTCATGGAAGAAGCAGCGATTGAGCTGGGCTGTGAAGGACAAGAGAGATTCCAACAGGCAACACTGCAGAGGAAGAACATTCTAGGATGGCATGGGGGGTGGTGAAGGTAAATGTGTGGAGGCTGGAGAGAGCTGGAAGAGGTTGGGGAATAGTTAGAAGTCAAGATCTACTGGAATGGGAAAGAGCTCAGAGCCAGATTGCCACAGTACCTGGGGGAGAAGTCAGAGAGGCAGGAGTGACCCACCAAAAGCTTTCTGGGCAGGGGACTCATTAAGGACTTAGGAAGAACATTTTGACAACTAGGTGAAGGTCCACTTTTGGGGGTACATAGGAGCGGGGGCAGGGCAGCTAGCTAGGGCTAGCATAAGAGTCAAGGTCAAAGATGATTAGAACCTGGACAGGGTCAGAGGCTGTGGGAGGCAGGTGAGGAGTTCTGTTTGGACATGAGGACTTCGACATTCTCAGAGATCTCCAGTGGGGGATGTCCATCAAGCAGTTATTGATGTGAGACTGGAGCTCAGGAAGAAGATAAGGTCTGGAGAAGTCAATTTGGAAGGCAGCTAAATACAGATGCTGGACACGGGGCTGACCACTGCCCCTTTCTATGTGTTTGTATGTGTTTACTAAATCTCCAATGAGGCATTCTACAGTTTTACCAAGAATCAAAGACTAACTCATTGAGCTCCACTGGAAGAACCACTTTCTTCCACTTTTGACATTCAAAGGTCGGGGCAGCTAGGTTTATATACATGTGGACATGTATATATACACGTGTATATAGAGATGCACATTGTAGGTGTGTGTGTTTGTGCATGTATATCTTCTTGTGCAGGGCCTGACACATGACTGGTAATTATAATAATAGCTATAATTCCTGTAGTGCACACGCATGCTTCTATACATGTGTACATGTATGCCTGTGTGTATTTGCACATGTCTATCCTCTTGTGATGGGTCTGACACATGACTGGTAATTATAATGATAGCTAAAATTTCTGTAATACACACACATGCTTATGTACATGTGTACGTGTATGTATGCCTGTGTGTATTTGCACCTGTCGGTCCTCTTGTGGAGGGCCTGGCTCATAATTGGCAATTATAATAATGGCTAGAATGTCTATAATGCACACACATGCTTACGTACATGTGCACATGTATGTATGCCTGTGTGTATTTGCACCTGTCTATCCTCTTGTGGAGGGCCTGGCTCATAACTGGTAATTATAATAAAGGCTAGAATTTCTATAATGCACACACATGCTTATGTGCATGTGCACATGTATGTATGCCCGTGTGTGTTTGCACATGTCGATCCTCTTGTGAAGGGTCTGACACATGACAGGTGATTATAATAATGGCTAGAATTTCTATAATGCTTTAATAATTACAGAGTAACTTACATATGTTACTTCACCTGATCCCAGCCACAGCGCTTGCTTCCATTATCCCCATTTTACGGATGAAGACACTGAGCCTGGCAGAGGTGAGACGACTGGCTCGGCATCGGCATTCAGGTCTTCCTCACATCGAGTCTAGAACTCTGCTCTAAGCCACCCAGCCACCTTTGCTGTTGTTCAGTCACGCCTGACTCCATGGGACCCGTGGACTAACTTCAAAGCCAGATGATGCCAGAGACCCACAATGGGGGCGTAGGGAGAAGCCCCAGAGAACAGATTGTCTGATGCCTGTAGGACTCTCTCTTTGACTCAGGCCACAGAAGGAGCCCTTTCAACTTCCTCCAAACGTGAGTTCACTCAGTCAACCACAGTGTCGGAGCTGGGAGAGACGCCAGCTAGCACTTCATTTTAGAGCTCCAGACACGAGGCGCACTGAGGATAAGGGATGTGTCCAAGTTGCCAGGGTCCCAGCAGGCCCTGGGCCAGGCTGTCAGCATCCAGGCTTCTTGCACCAGAGCCACTGTGGGTATTAACGGGTTCTCTCACAGCCCTGGACTCTGCTGGTGTCTAAGACAACTGGGTTTTTGTCTATTTCCAGCTCCAACAGGCCGGCTGGTCTCCCCAAAATAAGTCAGCTTTGTGCAGGGTAAGACATTCCACAATCTGGGAGAGGGGAAGAGAGGCTGGGCCAGCCAGGGATGGTCTAAATGGATCTTTTGAGAGCTCCTAGGATGAGGAGCGGTTGATGAGTGGGGCAGAGGGCATGGACCGAGCACAGCAGCAGCGCGTGGGACAGCTCCAGAAGGCCCTGCTTCTGGAGAGCTGTCAGGCTCCGGCTCATTAGGAGTCACTGGCCTGAAAGGATCCAGCCCAGAGGCCAGGCCCTGCTGCGTGTTCACAAGCCTGCCTTTGGAGTCACCCGTGGCCTGGCAGCTGCTTGGCTCCACCATTCCAGGCCTGGCCTCCTCTGAGCCTCTCCAACATGACTGCTGGAGGCATAAAGACAGAATTCACTTCAGCTACCCTCCTACCCCACCACACAGCCTTCTATGATGCCACAGCAGGGACCGCAGCTGGCCCAACCCTGAAAACGTCGACCCTCTGTCCTGCAAGTCTGCTACGTGGAAGGGCACCCTTGGCACTGAGGCACGGTCTGAGATAAGAAACCCTGTCTCCAGTCCATGTAGTATCGAGTCTTGCAGGGACCAGGGACCCTCCTGCTCCAGAAGAGGCAGGAAGGTGGCTGCCCATTGGTTCACAAAGGTGCAGCATGGGCACCCAGCACAGCCCCTGGAGTGGGTGGGTGCCCACAGAAGCTCCTTCAGCACTCGCAGCTGGCATGAAGCTTCCTGCAGTCTTCCCTTGTGCCTTCTATAGAGGAGTGTGTTCAGGTGGGGAGCTGCCCCTGCCAGGGGATGTACTGAAGGACCTGACACATTGGGGGTCCTAAGAAGAAAAGAGGAGGCAGACCAAGGATTCAAAGGTTCTCATGGAATCTCAGAATCCCAGATAGAAGGCAGTGGCAGCCATCTGGGCCCACCCTTGCCCTAGGCGCTCCTCAGTGGTGGCTGACGCCCTCCCTCTGGGGACAGGCCACTCCTCCTTGGGGCCAAAGCCAAGATTGCCTCTTGGTCTCAAAGGAAGGGCACAGGATGGTGGGAAGAACCCTGAAGGTGCTGAGGCAGAGCCCTGGCTGAGCTCTAAGGTCACCTCTGATGCCTCCACCCTAGATGACCTTAGAAAACCGACCCAACCTCCCAGAGGTTCCTTTAACTGCTTAAGTCGGGGCTCAGACTAAATGCTCTCCGAGGCCCCTTCTCGCTCTGTCTATGAGGGTTGGTGATTTGCTCAAAGGGTCATTGCAGCTAGGAAGTGGATCAAAATCCTGAATGTGTGTCATCTCCAAAGACGCCATCCACAGGCCACTGTTACTGACGTTAACAAAATGTCTGTCTGGTTTCCCCAGATAGGTTGAAAACTCTAAACTGTGCTGGAGAGAGAGACGGCTCTGGGGAGCTCCGTCCCCGGGGAGCTCCGTCCCCAGGGTCACTCTCCTTGGGTTTCTGCTCCCCTGGGCTGTGTGTGCATGTGTGTGCATGTGTGTTCATGTGTGTGCCTGCATGCGCATGTGTGTTCTTGTGCATGTTCCTCAGGAGTGTCTCTTACACCGGGCCACGCCAGATGTCTTGGGCCTCCGGCAATGATGACCCTGTATGCGACGGTCTGCGGGAGCCGTGTCTTGGCCACATTGTCTTGGCCCTCTACATCCTGGTGTTTCCAAGGCCAAAGGACCCTGGCAGGTTGAGGCACAGAGATCAAAACAAGGAAAGCAACAAGAAGAAAACCATTGCCGAAAAGCTTAGAGTGACTGAAGCCAAGCAGGGCTGTAGAAGCTTAGCTTCATGCCATCCCTCGCTCTACCCACAGGCAGTTAGGGCACCACGGTGTACCTAGCACTGGGCCTAGAATCAGGAACACAATTTCAAATCTGGCCTTAGATGTGTGACTTTGGGCAAGTCACCTAAGCTCTGTTTGCCTCAGTTTCTTCTTCTGTACAATGGGGTTCATAATAGCCCCTACCTCCCAGGGCTGTTGTGAGAAGCGCTTACCACAGGGTCTGAAATATTGGAGGGGCTTAAATGAGCATCCCCTTTTCCTCCTCTCCCCACATATCCAGGGGTGTATTGGAGCCAGCTCATTACAGCCCATTGTTAAATTTTTGGAGTGAGCATTTACACTTCAGAAATTGGCAAATCAAGGCTTGATTTGTTGTTTTGTTGATTGCTAGATTTTAAAAAGTGATGTTGTGAGAAAATGTTAATAATACAGCTTCAACTTTAAAATGTGTCCTGTGTGCATTGTTTTTCCCAGAGAACTGATTGTTAAACATTTCCCAGCACACTCCTGCACAGACCTGTACATTCTGTCACACAGTAGCAGCCTAGGAGCTAATTCTCAGCTTTCACCCTCCGTATGAAAACAAACATGCTCCTAAGACAAAACTAACTGGAACGGGGAAAGGGGTTTCTAGGGAACATGGTATCTATCTGGGTCTCCTAGAATTCTGGGACAGGGAAGTCACAGGATGATGACTGGGAAGTGGGCGAAGGGATCGGTCCACCCTTAGACATAATTTTCTCTGCCACCACCAGCCTTTGGGAGCCTCAGATAGATGCTCTTCAGACAAGGGGAATCCAATACTCCCTGGAAGACCACCATGACAGAAGACTTGAGCCAATGAGAACCCATTTACCGTTGAACACATAAATGGTTTCCCCCTCATAGAGCAATGGCCCATGGCCCTCATTCTTTCATGAAGAATTCTCCAGTTCTGGGTGAGAAACATGATGCCCTAACCTCGTGAATGTGTCACTTTCACTCTTTGTGATTCATGGTACCTCTCATGGTCAAGCCAGAGCTGGACTCCATCTGGGTTTGGGCAGTACTGATCTCTTGCTTGTGGAGGTGTGAGAAATTTTACCCCAAATTCATAACATCTGAGTAGAAAGGATGTATTGGCCGGGAGAAGTGACATTCTCTGGAAAATTGTGAGAATGGCCAACTGCGGGATTATCACCCTGTACCTGTCACCATTTTCTTCCATGATCAGCTGCTAAAAGCAAGACTTCTGACAGTGAAGGAAATTCCAAATATGTAGGAGGAAAGAAAGTAGAGGGCTGGCTTTTTTTTTTTGTCATTTATTTAATAGTTTAAAAAAGTTGACAGTTAACGCCATGCAGAAATTTAAGAGGAACATTTAGTCTTTTTCCTTTCAGCTGTGAAACTGGAGTGAGGATGTTGAGGATGTGAATTGGTCCAACCATTCTGGAAAGCAATTTGGAATTATTTGAAGACAGTGACCCCACTTCTAGTCATCAAGGTCAATGGCAAAAAAGAAAGGTCCCAAATACAACCGAGCAGAAATGAACCAGAAACACTATCAATACCCGTTGAGTGGGCAGTGGCTAATCAAATTTTGGTACATGCAGGCAATGTGATAGTTTTACTTCCGTGTAAGAAATGATGCCCCTGAATGATTCAAAGATGCACAAGAAGACTCATGTTCCGATGCAAAGTGAGATGCCCAGACCCGGGGAATGACTACTACAACAGTGTCAACAGAAAGAACGCCATCCCAGAGCCTGAATGCCGGGTAACTACAGTGGCCAAGCTTGTCCCTGAAGAAGTGATGAAAGCTACCTCCCTCCCCACTTGTTGCGAAGGTGGGGGCTTTGGGTATGGGGCACTGTCTACTTTATCAGACTCTGTTGCTGTCTTGGTTAGTTTGGGAGGTTTGTTTTTTCATTCTTTTTTCATTCTTTGTTAGAAGAGCTGATTTTCTGGACAAGATCAATTTAGAAATGATGGTGATGAAAAAGCATAGGTGTGTCTTTGGGAGCAGGCACGTGCCACATATGACGTGTGAATATGTCCTATATATCCACCCATACCTTCATGAAAATATTCAAAACAAGAAGCAGTCCTTTGGAAGGACTTGCAGGCCATGCTCTTTCTACCTTCCCAGTATTTCTCCAATGCTCCCCCTTCTCTCCTCTGACCCTGTGCCCTCCATGGCACAGACCCTCATTCCCTCACACCTGGACGATGGCAGCAGCTGATGGGGGTCTGCCTGCCTCGAGACTTTTCCCCTCCAGTCCATCCTCCATTGAGACACCGAAGGGATTTTCCTTAAGTGCTGGTCTGACCATGTGACCCTCCTTGACCCCACTCAGTCGACTCCAACGTCTCCCTATCACCCTCAGGAGCAAATACAGAATGTTCATAACCCAGCCCCTTCCTCCCTTTGCAGGTTTCTCGCACCTTCCTCCCCCCCCATACTCGATAGCCCAGTGACAGTGACTTCCTTGTTATTTCTCCCCTGTCTCATCTCCAGACTCTTCACTGGCTTTCCCCACCTCCCCCTCCCAGATTTTCTGGCTTCCTTCAAGACTCAGCCCTAAGACTTCTTCCTGCAGGAGGTGATTCCTGCCCTCCTGCCCCCTTGCCCTGTGCCTCCTCCTTGAGATGACCTACAATTACACCCTAATTCTGACTGTCTTATGCCTACCCAGTTGGGTAGTCTCCCCCACTGTAACGGAGCTCCTCGATGGCATGAGTCTCCTTCTGAATCGCCAGCGTCTAGCGCTATACTTGGCACACAGGAAGTGCTTAATAAATGCTTGTTGGCTAACTGGTCACCGTGCAGAGGTTAAAGAAGTAAGGATGAACAACTCTAAATGAAGAAACTGAACGCAAGTTGGCACACTGTCACCCTCTGATGCCTCCCATGGGCATGGAGGGAGCCTTGAGCTCCTGGTGGGACACAAGCCCTGCCAGGTCCAAGCTGGACTCCCAAGCACACGGAGTTGACAGGTGTGGCTGCTGCTGCAGGTCTAGCCAAGCAGGTCTGGGGGTGTCTTAGTGTCACCAGAAGGGTGTTGGTCTATATCAGAGGAAGGGTTTCCCACCTTGGTGAAATCAGAGGCCTTCTAAAAGCAGAAGTCAAATGTGATACTTGTTGGTTTCTTTCAATACCCTGAACTCTCCCCTTGGAGTAGACATCACCTCCTACTGTTCTTGGAAGAAAACAAGAACCTCAGCCTGTAACAGAATATGGGGTTGCAGACTCATAGTTGGGAGGAACCTCAGAGAACACTTAGAACAACTCCCTGACTTTCCAGGTGAGGAAACTGAGGCCCATTTTGAGTGACTTGTTCAAGGTCACCAGGTGACGAGCGTCGGAGGAGAGATTTGAACCTAGGTGCTCTGAATCCAGGGCTGTGACTCTTCACTGTAGCCTCCCAGTGAAAGGGAACTCACTGCCCCAATTGTCAGGCAGTTTTTCCTAGCATCCAGCCTAAATCTGGCACTTGTGATTATTCACACACTAGTTCTCGCTTTGTCCTTTGGGATCAACCAGAAGAAGTCATTGGCTCATTCTCCTGAAACCTATAGGTCCCTCAAAAGATCTGTTCACCAGCTAATTTTTAATTAATCTGCTTTCCTGCTGCAACTGGCAACATTCACATTCTATTTAAAGCCAGCCTTGTTAATACTATGGTAAATAAATTTGCCAGCACAAAATATGCTGATGCAGGAACATTTTGGCCTCAAACTAACCACACAGGAATCAGGTTCTGGTCTTAAAAAATAATTTGTGCCTGCCTGGGGTCTCTGGTGCTCACTTTCAGCACTTGGAGCCAGCTCCACATTCTGGAAGACAACATAAATTCCATGGAGGGAGAGAGCTAGTGCCCTGGCTGATGACATCATCCCCTAGAAAGGGCCGTAAATCATGAGAGAATTTGTAGGGACAAATGGAGGCTGCCCGCCTGCCAGCTTTCAGGCCTGGACTCTGGCAAGTTTGGAAATTAATTATTGGAAAAGTCACTCCTTCTGCAAGGAGAATCAGTGAGCCCAGATCCTGGGGGGTGGGGTGGGAGGGAGCCCTGGCCAGGATCAAGCGATTTTAAACCTGGCGTTCCTTGGGATTTGGGCCACAAGCCCCTAGATGAGGAGAGTTATGGACCCCATTAAGATGGCCACAATTGCTCAGTTATTCCATGCACGGCTGGCATGGTACCTCAATGGGGTGGGTGGCCTCCTCCCTGGGACTGGGCCAGGGGAACTGGGAAGGCCCCAAAGTCCAAGGCAATCCAACCCCCTTCCCTCCTGGCTGATTCATGGTGGCCTCACTCTCTCCCAATGGTTTGACAATCAGCTCTTCGCAGATGACTCCCAGAGCCCTGAACTCAGGTCTCCATGTCCAATCTAGTCTCTGTCCTAAGCTCCACTCACACACTACCAACTGACTAGTGGATATGTAGACCCAGATGGTCCGGAGACATCTCAAAGTCAACTCGTTATCTTTGTCGCTCCGTCTGTCATTCTCCTCCTAACTTGGTGATCTCTGTAAAGGGTACGGCCCCCTCCCAGTCACCTCATCTCTGACTCACTGCCTCGCACCATGGGCATTTACTGACCCAGAGTCTTTGAGGTGCCAGGCATTCACGGTGGTAGGATCTGGGGACACACAGATCATCTATACTTGTGCTCTCCCCACCCTAGACACACACGTCCAGTCCATTGACGGGTCTCGTGACTTGTACTCCCACACCGTGTCTCACATCCATGCCTTTCTTTTCCTCACATGGCCACCCTCTGGCTCTGGCGTTCCTCACGGCTCATGTGGACCATTGTGAAAGCCTGGAAGGTGCTTGGGTTCTACCCAGATCTAGGTCCCGTGATCCTTTAGGAAAGGAGCTCTTACAGGGGTCATAGGTGGTTCCTTCTATTGGTTCTAATTCTTCTTTACAACATGACTAATGTGAAAATATGTTTAATAGGAATGTGTGTGTATAGCCCATATCGGATTGTGCGCAGTCTTGGGGAGGGTGGTGAGAGGGAGGAGGAGAAAATTTAAAACTCAAAAGCTTATGGAAGTCATTGTTGAAAACTAAAAATCAATTAATTAAAATAAAAAACAAACAAAAAACAGTGATTATGGGAATAATAACCAAATTAGTAACTAGAGAACTGGAAATTTACCGATGGATTGAGAATTTAAGTGGCACTGGCTCCACGGACCAGGGAATCTTCCTCTCCCATTGGCCCCTGCCCCACTGGCACCAGACGCAGACTCGTTGGGGGGTGCTTCCTGTCCTGCCCCACCCTCCCCTATGTCAGGAGCAGATTCTTCCTCCTCTGCTCCCACCCGGAGCAGGTGTCTGGGATGACCACATTCTAGACCCTCCTCGTTTGCCCCCAGGGTGAATAAAGTGCTAATCCCCTTCTGGGTGATAATATCAAATCCATCCAGGTCTCCTCTGGGTTTTTGTGACTTTGCCGTCTTCTCTGACCTTCTGATTAGTTCTTCTCAGTCTCCTTTGCTGGATCTTTATCCAGCCTTTTGATCTGGACTTCTTTTCTTTCTCTAAACCCTGTGATCTCACCAACTAAGGTGGGTTTAACTACCCTTCTTACTTAGATAATTCCCAGATCTCTATCTCCTCCTCCAGTCTCCAGGGGCAGCCCTGGAGGAGAGATGCCCCCAGCAGGGGAGGCACCAGCTCCTTTCTATCACTTGGTGTTGCTCCGGGTAGAACACAAGCTCCTTGAGGGCAGGTATAGTTTCCTTTTTGCTTTCCTATCTCAAGCAGCAAGCACAATGCATAGCACCCAGCTGGGACCCTACAAAAGCTTATTGAGATAAAGTATTGAATTGTGACATGAACTAAAGTGAAGGGAATGCTGTAGGAGCAGAGACAGACCCTTGCCCTCTCTGGGCTCCGGTTTCTTTCTCTGTGTAAAAAAGGTGTAGGGAGGCTGGAATGGTCTGTGAGACCCACCCGGCCTTCCAAAGCCCATCGCTTGGCGGTTTTCAGGTTTGTTCGCTGCCAAGGCACAGGTATGCAGTTTTCTTCTCAGAGGGTTCTTGTTCCCAGATAGGAGCAGGATGGAGCTTGGAGGCCTGTTCCAAAGCCCGGCCATAGTCACCCTGCAGGAAGCCGCCTTGCTCACCCTAACAGAAGCTCTAACAAAGCGCTAATACCATTTGGCCTAGACAGACGAGCTCCTCTGGCCAAGACTGGAAGGCGCCTGCCGGCCAAGAGCTCTGCGGGCCGGCCAAGCAGCAAGGTGGAAAATCCGTGTCTCTCTGCTGGCTCCGAGGAGCGATTTAAAAAATAAATAAATTAGGAGACAAGAAGAAGGCTTTACACTTCTAAAATAATAGACACTTTAAAATGAGTCAGTTCACAGGAGTGGGAAGAGCCCTTCTGGGCCAAAGGATGAGTGGCTTTGAATCCTTGCTCCGTCACCTCGGACTGACTCTTGTGACCTTGGAGAAGTGACTTAAGCTCTCTGGGCCTCCGTTTTCCCCTCTGAAAAACAAAGGTGGGACAAAGGAGATGACCTCTAAGTTTCCTTTCACCTGTATCCTTCTCTTCTCAGGGCTTGGCTTTCCAATCTGAAAAATAGGGTCGATAATATTAACACCGTTTATCCTTCAGGGCTACATGAACAAAGCTCTTTGGAGCCTTGTGGAAAAATGTGAGTTCTTTAAAAAGAGGTGAGCAGATGAAGACCTCTCACCCACTGCTGGCTCACTAATAATCCACAAAGCACCCAAACCAGAGTCATTATGGCCAAGGGAACCCCCTCTGCCTGTCCCAGGCCGCAGAGGCTGCAACCACCTGGACTGCCTGTCTGTGAGAGAGGGCCTGGAGAGTTCCCAGGGATATCTGAGTGAACTACAAGACAGAGATGGCTCCAGAGCCCTGCTCTGCCTTTCAGGAGATAGTTGGCTTTGAAAGTGTCCTAAGAGCCTGCTGCCTCTCACTTGCTTGTGACAACCACGCCAAGATGCCTGTCATTCTCTAATGGTGCTTGCGCTCCCTTCCACTGAACTCTAAGCAGCTTGAGAATAACAATATGAATCATAATAATAAAACTAGCTGGCCTCTGTGTGAGTGTGTGTGCCATGACTTCTTTATTAGCTTTACATATAGAAGGACCTCAGATGTTTGTGACTGAATGGATTGAGGGAGAACTGAATGGATGAATAGGGTGACATCTTGCACCTCTAGTAGGTGTGATGGGAAGAGCCAGGGGTGGGCAATCCAAGGCTCTTTGGTAGTTCTGTGCCTTCATTCTCTGTGTGACTCTAGATAAGTTGCTTAACATCTGTGGGGCTTAGTTTCCTGGTAACAAGCTGGTAACCGACAGAGCTGGGATTTGAACAGCCTGTCCCCCAGCCCTCATACTGGATTTGGTTAATCAATCAGTCAATCAATCAACATTAATTAAACACGCACGACGTGCAGGCACTGTACTAAGTGCTGAGGATACAAAAAGAGGCAAAAGACAGTCCCTGTCCTCAAGGAGCTTACAATCTAATTGGGGAGACCACATGCAAACAAATATATGCAAAGCAGGCTCTAGACAGACAAGCAGGAGATAATTAATAGAAGAGAGGCACAGGAAGGAAGAGGCGTTGGAGAAGGCTTCCTGTAGAAGGTGAGGTTTCAGTTGGACTTAAAGGAAGCCAGGGAGGTCAGTAGTCAGCAAAGAGGAGGGAGAGGGGTTCCAGGCCTGAGGGCAGCCAGAGAGCATGTCCGGAACAGGGAGAAGGTGGTGGGATCTCTCTGGTTGGTGGAGTAGCCATGAAGCCAGTGTCACTGCAGTGAAAGGGGTGTGGTGAGGAGGAAGACGTAAGAAGACTGGGAAGGTAGATGGCAGCAGGCTCCAAAAAGCTTGGAATGCCCAGTGGAGCACTTTGTACTTGCTCCTTGAGGTGACCGGGAGCCACTGGGGTTTACTGAGCAGGGGATGATGTGATCAGACCTGCTGTCTAGGAAAATCCCTTTGGTGGCTGAGTGGAGGATGGACGGGAGCCGGGGGGGATGAGGCAGGCAGAGGATCCACCTGCTACTGTGATAGTCCAGGGGTGAAGTGATGAGAGTCCGCACTAGGGTGGGGGCAGGGTCAGAGGAGAGAAGGGAGCGTATTTGGGAGATATTTTTAGACATCCTACTCTTACAATAACAGTGGGCCATGTTTGAAGTGTCTTAAGGATCCCAAAGAACTTAACAAACCTTATCATGTTTGGGGTGATCAAGGAAGCCTAGGCCCTCTGGTGGAGGGCTGCTTATCCACCTTTGGTGTCCACCTGTCACCAGACTCTCACCTGTGGTTCCAAGAAGCTGTAGCCTGTGCAGTGGTCACACCCCAGTAAAAGTCTTGGCAGATGGGCTAAAGGAGGTTGAGGGTAACTCATGGGCCAGAAACCTGTTGGTGAGTTAGGCAGATGTCTACCCCAAGCGTGTGAAGACTTCACTGGTGGAATGAGTGATGGAGAACAATGTGTTCCAACGGCCACCAAGGTGGCTGAAGTAGGCACTGTGGAATACTTGGAGCTTGGTTAGACATCGAAGACGCCAAGGTCATCCAACGCATCCCAGGCCATCACCATTTGTTCTGACTTTTTCTGGCCACTGGACTTTGGTGACTCTGGAAGAAAGAGTGAGGCTGATAACCTTGTGCAGCTCTGCCTCACTTAAACCCAATTCACTCAAGTCAAGATGGCAGCCTCCATGTCATCGATCCTCTTCAAAAATGAAGGACAAACAACAACATCTGATCCTCATGTCTACCCTCCTGGATGAGGACTGCTAGCATTGTTTTCATTTTAAGGATGAGGCAACTGAAGCCTGGAGGGGAAAAATGACTTTCCCGTGATCATACAATCAGTAAAATTTTGGGTCGGGATTCGGACTTAATCCTCTCTTGATTGCAAGTCTGGTGCTTATTCCAGCACTGCCCAGGACAGTCTGGCACAAGACCTGGAATCAGGAAGACTTGGGTAGCTAAGTGACTGTGGTCAAGTCATTTAACTGGCCGGAGACTTTGGCTCATCATCTGTAAATTGGGGATAATAATAACTTCTACCTGATGGGGTTATTGTGTGGCCCAAATGAGATAATCCATGTAAAATACTTGGCAAACTTTAGGATACTACAAAAAACATTAGTTCTCATTTTACTGTTTTTATTTTTATATATTTATGTATGTATTATATTATGCCATATTTATATCTTATTTATTAGTATTTATTTTATTATTTATCTTCCTACTTCCATGTGTTTGCTTACACTGTTCCCTCTTCCTGAACCTTCTCACTTCTCTAATTCTGTGTATTCAATCCTACTAATCTTCCACTGATCAGTTCAGATGTAACCTCCTCCAGGAAGCCTTCTATGATCTTTCTTGCCCTTCCCCCCAATCATCTGGTCTTTCCATATTAGTACCAAAGGCACCACCATCCTTGTAGATTCTCAGTTTGCAACCTAGGAGTTACCCTGGACCCTGTTCCCTCATCCCCCATATCCCATTAGTCACCAAATCTTGTCATTTCTTCCCCCACAGCATCTCTCCCATGCATTGTTTCTCTACTCACACAGCCACCACCTCCTCATCCCTTCTCACCTGGACCAAAGCCACGGCCTCCTAACTGATCTCCTGCAGCTGCCATAATGATATGGTTAAAGCAGTCTTCTGACCAAGTCATTCCCTCACTAGAAAAGAAAACGTTAATGATCCCATAATGCCTCTAGGATAAAAAGCAAGCCCCTCTGTTTGGCATGTGAAGCCCTCTCCAGCTTAGCTCCCACCACACTTTCCCAGCTTACCATGACTACTTCCCTTTCACACATTCTATGGTCCAGCCAATTTGGCCCTCTCTGTCCCTCATACACAGCAATACTTATCGCCTCTCTGTCAGTGTGTCCCTCCCTCCTCTCCTCCACCCTTAGGATACCCAGCAGCCTTTGAAACTCAGTTTGGCCACCACCTTCTACATGAAACTTTTCTTGACTCTTACCAAAAGAATTTCCAGTGTGCTCGCTCCACAAAATAAAACAAAAACAACACCTTCCTTGCATTTATATTGTACATATCATGGGTGTCTTTTCCTACTTACTTATATGCAGATGTATTGTTTACAGGAGGAGAATGGGTGATCTGCACTCAGTCCATGGTAGGGACTTAATAAATGCTAGCTGGTGTTTAATAAATGCTGATGCTCCAGAGGGGCTTCTGGCTTGCTTAGGTCCAGGTCAGACAGGGTAGCCACTCCAACTCCTGCCAAGTGTGGAGTTCTATGACCCTGGGATCTGCTGAAATGTGGGGATGTCATTTCAGGTTTCCCTGGTTAGTGCTTCATTAGCTCTGCAGGAGAGGAAACTTTCTTTGGAAAGAGCATGTCTGGACTTTCCACTGCCCAGGCCCCACATGGCCACTCAGGACTGGCTCTGGATTTTCTGCTCAGCCTAAGGAGGCCAGAGACATGCTCTCCCAGGCAAGCTCAGAGCTTCTACTCACCAGGCGAAATTCTCACATAAAATATTTATTTTCCTGGAAAAGAGATTTCTCTTAAGCTAAATAAGAAAAAAAAAATGTTAGAAGGTAGTAAGACCTCTTTTTCAAAAAGATTTCAATGCATGCCAGCAATTTGGGCATCCAGGGACCCACAGTCTGCTTTCACATATGGGCATGTGGCACCTCTGTATAGAGATTCATTGTGGGAGGAAAACTGTGCTCACAGCTATTTGCCAGAGAGCTTCGTAAGCCAGTTATGTACTAATGGGCATGGAAGCTGTTTCACTGCTGTGGCAGCATTTCTCAGTCCTAATATAACTTGGTGGTAAAATCATTCACATGGGTAAGTGGATGTAAATGGCCTGACCAGATCTGGGCTTTGCTGTGCCCAGAATCAAATGCTAGATAAGACTCTTCATTAGGACTTTATTGAACATGAAAAAATAGCCAATGTGTCCATGAAAAAAGACACCTATAACTGAAGTGTCTATGCCTTGTTGTCTCAGCTCTTCCAAGAGTAAAGTGGTTGTGACGGTGCTTTAGAGACAGCAGAGAAAGCAAGCAGTTTTCCGAGGAGGATTCTGGGCATGGGATACCCTTCAGAGCTGGATACATTTTAATGACCGCCAAGGGCAGCCTGAGCCTGAACAATACTCGCCTTCACACCTGCTCCCTCCCTACTCTGTTCCTCCAGGTCTGTCCTCTTCTTAAATCTTATTCCCCTCCTCCTACTCTGATATCTGGTGGCATTGGACTCTCCCCCATTCTCCAAAGAGGCCAGTCCCATCTCCCTCTGAGCATGCACATTTTTATAGCCCTTTGGGCATAGTTCCAAATTGCTATCCAAAATGGTTGGATCAGTTCACAACTCCACCAACAATGCCACTAGTGTTCCAATTTTCCCATATGTTCTCCAACATTTATCATTTTCTTGTTTTGTCATCTTGGTCAATCTGATATGTGTGATGTACTTCAGAGTTGTTTTGATTTGCATTTCTCTAATCAGTAGTGATTTAGAGTATTTTTTCATGTAACTATAGATAGTTTTAATTTCTTTATCTGAAAACTGCCTGTTCATTTCCTTTGACCACTTATCAGTTGGGGAACTCTTTCCTCTCTTTATCTCCTCCTCCTGGCCTTCCTGGCATCCTTCATGTCTTACCTAAAGTTTCACCTTCTGAAAGCAGAAAACTGGGAAAGACTTTTTACAACCAGTGTCTTTGATAAGGGCCTTGTTTCTAAAATATATAGAGAATTAAGTCAAATTTATAAGAATACAAGTCATTACCCAAAGGGCAATAAAAATGTGCATACCCTTTGACCCAGCAATAGCACTTCTAAGGCTATACCCAAAGAGATCATAAAAATAGGAAAAGGATCCACATGTACAAAAATATTTATAGCAGTTCTTTTTGTAGTGGCAAAGAATTGGAAATTGAGAGGATGCCCATCCATTGGGGAATGTCTGAACAAGTTGTGGTATATGAATGTAATGGAATACTATTGTGCTATAAGAAATGATGAGCAGGTGAACTTCAGAAAAACCTGGAAAGACATGTATGGTCTGATGCTGAGTGAAGTGAGCAGAACCAGGAGAACGTTGCACACAATAAAGCCACATTGTGTAATGACTAATATTGATAAACTTAACCCTTCCCAGCAATACAAGGATCTAAGTCATCTCCAAAGGCCTTGTGATAGAAAATGCTATCCACATCCAAAGAAAGAACTATGGAGTTTGAATGCAGATCGAAGCATACTATTTGCTCTTTTTTTTCTCCTGTTGAGTTTTGTTTCCTCTTTCTGGTGGTTCCTCCTATTGGTTCTAATTCTTCCTTACAACATCACTAATGTGAAAATATGTTTAAAAGCAATGTATATGTATAGCCTATATCAGATTGTGTGGCATTTTGGGGAGGGTGATGGGGAGGGAGGGGGAGAAAAATTTTAAACTCCAAAGCAAATGGAAGTGACTGTTGATAAATCAAAACAAATTGATTAAAAAAATAAAGTCTCACCTTCTACAGGGAGCCTTTCTCAGCTCCTCTTGGACTCTTCCAAATTTCTCCTCTCTCTTGCTTGAGTGTTACATCCATCCTTTGACTATTGTTAACTCCACACGGGAAGGGATTGTTTGCCTTTCTTCATATCCCCGAATACTGTGCGCAGTACCTGGTAGCTGCTTAAGAAATATTTATAGACTGACTGAACAAATCCCTGATTGCCCCTTTCCTATTTTCTCTACCAGATTGGAATTTCAGTCCTTGCCTTGTCTCTCTCTAATCTTTACTCTCTACCTATGTATTAGTTCCTTTTCTATTGACTACAAACTTGCTGAAACCTTGCCATCAAAAATAAAAATAAAACCTTTTCACTGGACTCTATCTTCTCCTCAAGCTATGACCCTATACCTTTCCTTTTCTTATCCTACCTGATCCATGCTACTCTCATGCCCTGGGGCAAGCTACTTTCTCTGGATCTGTTTGCCCCTTGGTGAAATGAGAGGCCTAGATGAGATGTCCTCTGAGATACCTTGGAGCTTTGCAGCCATGGTGCTGAGAGTCTGTGATACTAGAATGTCTCTGTCTATGCTCATTGCCTCCACCCCCCTTCTTCTCACTCGTTCTTCAAATCTTTGCAAATTGGCTTTTAAAGTCCTTCACAACTGGGCCAGCCCATCTTTTCAGCCTCACTGCACATACATAACTGCCCCTCCCATTCTCTGTAATCCCACCAAATTGGCCTTCTCTTTGTTCTTCACGAATAATCCTCTTTACTATCTCTGTGCCTTTGCTCTGGGTGTCAACCCCTGGATGTTTCCACACCTGACATGCCTTCCCTCCTGACCCTGCACTTTAGAAAATGTCTCTGTTCCTTCAACATGACCATCAACTGCCAGCCTTTCCATAAAGACTTTCTTAATCCCCCCAAGTGCTAGGATCCAACCCCCCTAATTTGAATTTTGGTGTTTCTTTGCACTTATATTTATTACACTCAGGTAGGTACTTTTTGTCTCCCTCATTAGAATGTAAATGAGGATATGTGACCAACAGGATGGAAGACTAGATATTTCCTCCAGGCTTCATGACCTCTCAAACCTCTGGCGCCAAGATGTTCAAAATCCTTAAGAAGTAACAACCTGGTGACTTAACAGCAAAGAAGGCCAATGCTAATGCCCAATGTGCTCACCCAGCATCCCTTTCACCACTAGCCCAGAAGGAAGTGACGCCATTTATGAACTTATGCTCTGGGGTCAACCCAGCAATGGTCTGGCTGCTGCTTCTATGGTCTCAGACTGTGTACCCCACAGCAATTCTTCCCTCCTTCTCCCAATATGGGGTAACAATCAATAGAACTCAACTCTGCCCACATTTATCCTGTCCTGAAGGGGTGGAAAGAAGAAGATTCAGGAAAACTGAAGCTTGCACTCCCTGGGGCAGCAACATCTGTCTATTCAGCCACTGCACGAAATCAAAGAACTAAGGACCAAAGGGAATTGGGGCAGGGTGCCAGAATGGGAAAGCGGGAGCCCCACCATGTCTGAAGGGGACTGGCATCCAGCTGAAGCCAGTTGTGTCTACCCCCTGCCCCCCAAAATAAGTTACTTGGGGCAGAGGCTGAGGCTGAGGCTGATGAAAAGTGAATTTCCCCAGAATGGGAGGATACTGAGACAGCTTTGAGGTCCAGCCCTCAGGGTATCTATCATCAAAGGAAAAGGAATTAGAAAATGAGCAATAGAGTAATATAAGGGTGAAAAAAAAACATAAATTATTGAAGGTCTCAGGAGGAAGAAAACTCAAATAAAAGCCTTGAGGATAGCAGGTAAAACAATAGGGAAAATATTAACAACCTAAGGAAGATGTCCTCCAGAACGTCTAAATGAGCCCAAACATCTCTGAATAAATATTGCAAGACAAAGGAAAATGAATCAACCCCTGATGAGGTAGAAGACTCTGGGGGTTACTAAAAGAGATTCTAGAGAAAATAAGAACAGTGAGAGCAAAATTTATAACACAGGAGAAATAATTGCTAGAATAGAAGAAACAAAAACAAACAAACAAAAAACTTGAATCCATGGTGACCTCACCAAATAAATAAAAGAAAACAACTGATTGGGAATGCAAATGCATAGAAATGGAAACAATCTGGGAGAAGAGAAGCAAGAAGCAAAAATGTTAAAAGAAGTCAAGATCTCCATAGTAACAAAACAGTGGCGCCTGAAGATAGGAAGCATAAAGGTTACTTAAGGATTATAGGTCTCCCAGAAGAACCAAAAATCCTGAACATTGTAGTACCAGAAATGATACAAGAACACGCACAGACACACACACAGCAAAAAACAAAACAAAACAAAACAAAACCCAAAACAGTGACACCTATCAGAAGAATACACAGATGTCCTTTGACGGAATAACAAAAACAAAACCAAAATATCAGTATTGCAAACTCTCAGATAGAGTGGTTCCATCAAACAGCTCCAGTGACAAACAACAAATTATGCAAGTCACCAGGGAAAAGACCTTTCAAAGTCAAGAAAATAAAAGGAAATTTGAATAACAAAAGGCAATTTTTCACCCACCCTTTGGGAGGGAATGGAGTTTTGAAGAGCAAAGGAGCTCAGGATGCAGCCCAAGGAAACACAGCTTTTAAATCTGAGTCTAATCATCAATGGAAAAAGATGGACCTTAAATAAATGAAAGGCATTTGCAGCAATCCTGCAAGGAAAGTCAGACGTGGGAAGATTATTTACTTTGCAAATATCTCAGACAACAGAGACACAAGAATGGCAAACAAAGATGGCAACCAAGGAAGGTTCGGACAACAACATAAATGATCACAGAGAACATAGTTTGGGAGAGGAGGGATTAGGAAGAAAAAGACACTCACGGGATCAAAAAAAGCAACCAAACAATAACAAAAAAAATAAAAAAGAGGGAGAAGAGGAGAGGTATTTTTTTCCCTAAAAGTACCCAAAGAGATAAGAGAAAAGGCAGAGTTTAAATGGAAGAACTGATGGTGAATGAATAGGTCTTGAACACCATGATCTCAATAGTGAGTGGTACTTTTTAATGGAGCTAAATCAAAGTGTGGGAGGATATGTAAAAGGGAAGAGGGAAGAAAGAAGATAGAGGACAATGTGTGGTTCCCTAATCAATTCAATGATTAACAATAAAGGGAAAATCACTCCTGAAGTCTGTCAGGAGGAAGGGGGCTGACAGAAGAGTTAGAGAGATGGTGAAGGGATGGATTGAAATAGGAGGCAAGAAAGGGGGGAATCTTAGTTCAGGAGGAGTAGGGAGTCACCTTGAAGAACGCTCCCTTGGTGGGGAGCAGGGAGAGCTATTCTGTAATAGGAGATGGGGACTGTACAATGAGTACAATCTTCAGAGATCTGGTGCTTAGAGAGACCACTCTGCCTGAGCATGTGGTGCCTTCCATTGACAGCGTCTTGCCATGGGAGAAGGGGAATTGGAGTTCCTAGGGGCAAAGGACTTCCGATGGATGTGAAGGCATGGACCCAGAAGGGAATTTTCATGGTCAATGGGGAGAGATGATCATGGGAAGAGCAGGGAGTAGTAATGAACTGCACAATTTCTCCATGGGACAACACTTGATCCTCTCTCCTCTAGGAACTGAAATCTCTAGGAATGAAGCACAGAAGAAAAAGAGGGGAAGGGGCAAGCTCCACAAAGCTATAACATAGAAACTGTTTGGAGGAGAGAATGCAAAACAGGTACCATGGAAGCTTGGCTGTTCTGGAAGGTCTGCAATTCTGTTCTGCCTGCAAACACAGCCGCTTTCCTGGCCAGCTCCCCATTCTCAGTCCTTCCCTCCCAGGGCTAGGCCATTGCCAGAGTTCTCTACTGATTATGAGTGATTGTCCCCTGGCAAACCATCAGAGATGAGCTTGGGTGTCAACATTTATGGGAGCCAAGTTGGGACAGCCAAGGCACATGGGGTCCTTTGGGACTCTGGAGGTTGTCCTCCCAAGAAAGGGGGGAGGGCCCAGATAGAGAGGGCCCCTGCTTAACTTGTCAGCCTTCTCCATGGCAACATAAAACAATGCACGATTGTGGCTGTGGTCAGAGAGAGGGAGCCCTGATGACTTCATGCCCCTGGGGACCAGTCCAGGAAGCTTTCCCTTAAGGTCATGTATGAAAAATGTCTCTATTGCATGTTGATGATGATTGATGTTATAAATGGATAGCAGATTCATAGTCAATCCATTGAAAACATGTTGAGTGCCTAGGGTGGGCAAGCCACTCTGGGAGGCACTGCGGGGTTCAGAGAGAAGGACCCCAACAAGGCCCCCTCAAGGGGCCTATAGCCATCTGGCTCAGTGAAAGTCTCTTCTTTCTCTAAGCCTCAGTTTCCTCATCTGTAAAATGGGGGAAATATTACTTAGATAATCTTCCTCATGGGGCTGTTTTTACAATATGGCAAGCATTAATTAATCACCTACTATGTGCAAGACATTTTACTGGAGAAAATCTACAGTGCCGACAAACTACCATTCCTTCCACCGCTGCCATTGCCACCGTGCGTCTGTTTGTACTTTCGTTTTGTATGTATGCCATCTGTGTTTTTATACACACACGTTGCCTCCCCTATTAGAACGGAAGCTTATCGATGGCAAGGTATGCTTCATTCTTGTTCTTGTATCCCTAGAGTCTAACACAGTGCCTAGCACACAGTAGGTGCTTAATAATTGCTTGTTGATTGACTGATGAATTGCCACCACTACTCACAGCACAGACTTACATCTGGGAGAGGCCACAGGAGATCAGCTCTTGCGTCTGTGCAATGCCACCCTATTGAAGTGCGTCTGGGATCTCACTGATGGGGTCTCTTGCTCCATGTGTACCAATACCAGGCCAACCATACTTTCTCACCGTCTGTGACTCTTTTCCACAGAGGGTAGACCCAATTTGTGGTGGGCCTTCCTCTGGCTCCTTATTTCATCTTCACAACACTTCCGTGAGGCTTGTAGGGCAGGCAATCGAAGGCCAGAGAAGGAATGAGGTTTGCTCAAGGTCACAACGTCAGTTAATGATGCAAACAGAACAGGAACCCAGGTCCACAGGGTTTCATATTGAGAGGAATAAGTTCAGGGGAGGACGGGAGCAATGTAGAGAGGTCAGTTAGAAAGGGGAGGGGCTCGTACTACCTTTCTTCCTGCCTCCCTTCCTCTCTTTCCCCGAATTTTTCTGTTCCTATCAACCCTTTAAAGATTCACGCAAATACAGCCTCCTCCAAACAGACTCTCTGTTTTCTATTTCTCCTCTGTCTTCACTGTGGAAAGCCGTGTGTCATAGCTCTGCTCACCTTCCCATTTGTCCTCCGGCCACAAATGCTCCTTCCACGTTCCTTGGTCATGTGCGCACTCCACGCGTGTGCCCTCCCTGGTGTTCTTTACAGTGAGCGTGCAGTAGACTGTTGGACAATATAGCCTATGTATACACAAGAGACTCTTTCCTTAGCACTCATTTACTGTGCTCTTTGATTACACATATTTCACTTTGAGCTGTGACTGTGACTGCCCAAAGTAACCTCACCGGTGGGGGCTCATGGGCCGTGGCTTTGTGTGGGCACTGAACCTTGGAGTCCTTGAACCTGATTTGGCTTTTCTAGAGGACGATGGGTGAAGGAGTGGCTCAGGTGTTATCTGTGCAGATGCACATTAGATGCTGGCAATTGTTCAGACCTCCCTGAGAACAAGTGGTGCCAGGACCTCGTGACACATGCTACATCCTCAAGAACTCCAGGGTCTCAGGAGCTCAAACCCTCCAAGCTGGATGGAGCCTTTGCAGCCATCAGACCACCTCTCCCCCTCACAACCTTTCTCACATGTGTCCACCCAGTCTCTACTTGAATACCTTCGGCGATGGGGGGCTCACCATCTCCCGAGTAATGGGGACTCACAGCACTTGAGTCACTGAAGAAGTCACTTAACCACCGTTTGCCTCAGTTTTCCCAGTTGTAAAATGGAGAGAATCATAGCCGCTACCTCCCAGAGTTGTAAGTATCAAATGAGATAAGGTTTGGTACAGTGCCAGGAAAGTATTTGACGCTATGTAGCATCAGTTGTCGTTACTATGATTATCTACCGTCCTTGTAGAGGGTGGGAGGCACCTCTCTCATACTCGTGATGCCTGGACGCCGGGACTGGACAGGGTTTGGAAACAGGTTTTCATAATGTGTTCTGAATCTCCGTTGCCCAGTGTCCTGGTGATCTTCCAAGAGAGAAGGCGGATTGTGTCCCTCACTGCGATTAAAAGCAGTACTTAGTAAGCCTCTACTATGAGTAAGGCAACAGTCATGGGAGAGAAGGCAGCGAGGGAGCGGAGACAGGTCCCTGGGCTCGAGTCTGAAGTCAGTCTTTGCTCCTGACTCACCGTGACCTTGGGCAAGTCACCTGCCCTCACTGCGGCTCGATTTTCTCCTCTTTGTAGTGAGACTTTCGGACTAATGGATGAATAAGGTGCCTTTCCTGAATCCCCTGCTCCTTTAACTTTTTGGTATAAAGGAGGCAACGTGGCATGGTAGGAGAAGCCCTGGTACTGACAGTAAGTTGTGTGCTTCTGGGCCTCAGAAAGAAAGTTTTAAAAATTCATTCAGCAAACAATTATCAGGGACCTATTATTCTCAAGCCTCTGGGCTGGGGCTGGGGCCCATGTTGGGATACTGGACCTTCTCAACCAGCTTAGTCTAGGGACATTAGAGAGAGAGGTAAAGTGCGTGAACTAGAAGTAAGCTGAGTTCACACTGCAGGTGCAAAGTGCTATGCAGTCAGGATTTAAAAAGGTGGGGGGAGTTACTATTGCTTGAGGAAATCCAGGAAGGCTTCAGGGAGGGGTGACTCAAAGCATGAGTAGGATCTCAAAGAGGGGCATGCCAGGAGGAAGTCACAGCATCAGGAAAGGCCAGGCGGTAGGAATGTTTGGATTTTAGAATTCGTATCCCAGGGTCTCAAAATTGGGATGGAGCTCGGCAGCGCCTCGTCCAATCTGTTTGCCCATCTCCCTGCCGAGCCCTTGGCCCTCTAGCCTCTTTGAAGGGCCCTCCCCGGGCCGGCCGCCTTCCCCAGGTGCTGTGGCCCCCGGAAGCAATCCCGCTGCCTGGGCTGGGCCTGCTGAGGGCAGAAGAGAATTCTTTCCAGCTCCAGCCTCCATGCAAATGCTTCCCTGACCTCTTTCCTAACATAGGCTGGAGCTGGCTGGCCAGCTCCCTCCCCCTTCATCTGTGCTTATGTGAATGATAAACAGGCTCCTTTTTGGATGGGGCTAGATTTAAAAAATAAAAAAACAACAACGAGGAGCACAATATTCATCTTCGTCCACCCCTCCCCTCCCCGGCCTGGCCATGAACCAGCCCCAGAAGTGGTTCACAGCTGGCCCAGAAGCCGCGTCTCTGAATGAGCCACGAGGATGCATCCACACCCGCCCCGAAGGCGCCATGTCAGGACACAGGCATGCTGGGCTCCTCTCACCTACAGACCAAAGCTGCCTAGTGACCAGTTGCCGTAAGCGCGGTGAGTGCCAGGGCCGTAGGCCAGACCCCGTTGCTTTGGCTGTCCCCATGGGCCTTCTTCCTCAAAGCAATCAAGGCGATGTGGCGGGAGCTGCCATTTTGAAGGTCCTGGACCAGGCTCTCAGCTCACTCTCTTCTCTCGGGATGTTTTCTGTAGAAGACATGAATCCCCGCGAGGCCTGGGCATGACAGGACTACTCCACTTAGGCCTGGACAGGGAATGGGGTAGTTCTGTCATTCACGGTGGTGACCACGACTTCCTGACTTCCTGATGGCCTGGGGGTCAGAGGGCAGAGCTGGCTGTGGAATTGGGAAACCCCAAAGTGCAGGTCCTGCTGTACCCCTAACTCACTAGAAGACCTTGGACAAGTCCTCCCCCTTCTTTCAGCCTCAGTTTCCTCCTTTGCGCAATGAGGAGATCTCCTCCCTGGCAATCCTGATGTTTTCAGACATCATGGCAGCAAATGAGAGGTTTCTTGGTATAGCAGAGGATAGAGAAGCAGGAGGACCTGGGTTTGAGTCCTGCCCTGACAGGTGCCCACTATGATGATGGAGAATCCATTTATCTTTTCAGAGTTTTAGAACTCAAAGGTACAAAGATGAAATCGCAGTGCTTCTCCCTGTGGTCACACATTTCCCCCATACTGAGGCCTAAATATATAAAAAAAAAATATTACACCCTGTTGTTCAGTCATGTCTGGGTCTTCATGACTCCATGCACTGTCCACTCCCATCTTTCTTGGCAAAGATACTGGAGGGGTTTCGATTTCCTTCTCCAGGGAATTCAAGCAAACAGAGGTTAAGTGACTTGTCCAGGGTCACACAGCTAGTAAACGCCTGGGCCAGATTTGAACTTGGGTCTTCCTGACTCTAGCCCTGAGCTCTATCCACTGTGCCACCTAGCTGCCTCCTCCTACATTATATATTACATAATCCCAAATACATTAAAAAGTAAACATTTTAAAGGGGTGCCCAGTAAGTGGGTTGCCTGGGTTAGGGTGGCCACAGAACCCCTCACCCTATAGGTAGCCTCTTGGGGATGGGCCTCTCTTTACCTTGCTCCTCTGGTGGTCATGACCTTTATCCAGGCCTGTATGTGAATGATCTCCCAGCAAGATCTTGCCAAGCTTTGGCTCCCATAGCACGGACCTCCAAGGACCTGAGATGGTAGAGCGAGCATCAGGGAAGCCTTGGTGGTCACGGGACTATGAGTCATGGAATTCCCTTGAAGACCTGAGGCCGTGCCTCCCAAAGGCCGGCCGAGAGGCCCCAACGTGTGGCTGAGCAAGACTTAGCCCAGAGATCAGGGAGGCCGGCGCCTCGCACACATTCCCCACCGTCCCGTTAGATGGTTGTGCAGGGATCAGTTGAGGTCGATCCGCTTGCCCGGGGTCACACGGCTGCGCCTTGAAAGCCGGCCAAAGGCATCAGCCCAGTTGAGGCCAAGGGCTCCTGAAGACTGAGCATTGCCTGAGAAGCTTTGCAGACAAATCGGACCGGGGCCGTGTCGGCTTTACAATCCACTCTCCGTTCTGTCTCAGACCAGAATTCTAGAGGGAAGACAATAAAATGTACATGGAAAGGCCAGGGTCTGGTGGTGGATTCGTCCTCCCCCCATCGCTCCATCCCATGCTAAAGCTGCCTGCCTACGTCCAGCATCCTGCCCCAAGGCTCTCAGAATGGGGGCGGCAGCTCCGCCAGCTGCATCTTCTCCACAATCTTAACTCCTCCCTAGATGGACCGGGCATCTCCCCAGTGCCAGTCTCTCCCCTGGTCTAGGAAGCTCTCCCTTCCCTCCGCTCAGGGCTCGGGAGACCGTGCAGCAGCTGAACATCTGAGGATGGGCTCGATCCCCACTCTGGTTCAGCATCCGATGCTCTGAGTGTTGCCAGCCACATCATGATGCAGTTGGGATACAACTGAGGGGAGTTGTGTTTTCTCAGATTTGGATGATGGTGTTGAGGCTCAGGGAGAAACCTTGCTCCAGCTCACACAACGCATTTGGATAGATTCAAGATACAGGACGAGACATAGGTTTCTGGATGTGGAAAATGAGGGGATTCCTCACTCGGCTTGACCAAGTGTATTTGATACTGTGGTTTTCTTTTCCATTTCTTCCCTTTTAAAATCGAGGTGGGGAGGGAGGAGGGAAAATAAACGATTGTTAGTTAAAAATTAAAATAAAAACGCAAGATTAGAAAGGGTTACCCAGCTAGAAATTGTCAGAACCAGCATGTGGACTCAGGCCTCCGTATTCTGGTTCTGGGGCTCTCACTAATGATCTATAAAAATCCTGCTTCTGGTTGGAAGAGCAGTGTTGCAGCTACTTATTTTAACCCAGATACTTAGAGATTAAACTCTGTGGAGTGAGGCTGAGCGCATGGGACATTGAACCCAAATGTGAGGTTTTTACAAGCTCTGCCCGGCGATTGACAAGAGCTCAGCCGACGACGAGGGCCAGGCCGAGTCAGCGGTAGGACTCAGTGAACAGCCAGCCAGGGAGGAGAGTGAGAACTCGGCTGGTTGGTGGCTTTTCTAGTTCAGCTCCGTGATGGCCCTGGTGGTTCTGGCAGGTGTGTGCCGACCATGAAGGGAGGAAAGGTGCTTCCACGGAACGCTGGCATCCGAGAGGAAGAGGTTGACCTGGGTATCTCGGGGCACAGACCTGGAGGAATCCTTCAGGTCAGCTAGTCCATGGCCGTCATGTGTAAAAATATATCATGGGACTCCCAGGGTCCCAACTTCCCCAGCTTTGAGCCCCGCCCCCATTATAGCCTCTTTTTCACAGACAAAGCCAGAATTGCACATCAAGTGCATGAGCATTTAAGTGAAACACAAACCAGCAAAACAGAAGGAAAACTACCTAGCCCTAAATCGGTCTGCCGGAGACTCACACACAGGCCAGTGGGGAGAAAGAAGGAATCCCCTTCTCCCCTTCTGGGGAATCTCAGATCCCAAGGGGAAAGCAGGGACTCTATGCCCTGAGGCTAGACTCTGGTTCTGTTCTTTGGCAGCTTCTTGCCTCACCTCCCATGGGCCTCAGCACCCTCAAACCCCCTATTCACCGCTCTTCCCTCTGCCTTCTTCAGGGCTATCCAGTGAGCCTGCTCCGGGTTTTCCACCTAATTACTGCTTTGTGTACCAGAGGTCCCTCTTTTAGATTTAGACAGCTGCAGGCCTGGCAAAACATTTGATCCTCACAACAGGTCTTGGGGGGGGGGGAGGTACTAGGGCTGTCTCTAGTTTACATATGGGGAAACTGAGGCTGACAGAGGTGAAATGACTTGGCCAGGGTCACTCAGCTAGCGTCTGAAGCAGGATTTGAACACAGATCTTCCTAACGCAAAGTCCAGCGGCTGTATATTGTGGCACTTAAAATGAAAGCTTTATGTGTGTTCCTCATAGCAGAAACCCCACATCAAGTCTGAAAGAATGACAAGATAGAGAGGCAGAAGGAACCTTGGGCTCATCTGGTCCAAACCCCTTGGAAAATGATTGAAGCCTGGGAAAATAGCAACCACAGATGTAAAGATCCTCATTTTGCAGGTGAGGAAGCAGATTCGCAGAGTCTATGAGACCCTGGAAGAGCCAGGATTTGAAACCAGGGCTTCAGACTCCAAATTTAGTGCTCTTTTCCTGAGGGCTGAGCCAGGACGGGAGGAGTAGCAGCCAGGCCAAATTGGGTAGAAGGAGCCAGTGGGGTCGTAAGAAGTCCAGCTACTGTCCCTGAGGCTTATCCACTCACTGGGCACCGCCTGCCCTGATTCAGAAAGGGTCCTGAACTCTTTAGCCCCAGCCGCCTGGAGCCAGCCATTGGAGCCATTGGAGAAACAGGTTCCTGGGTAACCCTGGGGCTCTATGACCATGATGGGAACCTCGGGGAACAAAGTCTCAGTAGCCTGGAGCCTGAGAGCTGCAGGGGACCTCAGCAGCCTCCAGTCTAACCCATACACCCAAAGGCTGCCCAGTAGAACAAGGGGTCATGCAGCCTTTTGCGAAGAGTTCTAGTGAGGAGGAAACCCCGCCCCCCCACTCTGGGGCAGCCCATCCCCCTGGGGGACAGCTCTCACCATCAGGAAGCTTTGCCTGACACCAATCCTAGATGTTCACCTTCCCCCATTCCCAGTTCTGCCCTTTGGGGATGAAGCAGGCCAAGATGAATCAACCTTCCACATGACGGTCCTTTAGTCCTTGACTATCCCTTTTTGGGTCCTGAGACATCCAGGCGGCCCAGTGAATAGAGTGTTGGGCTCCAACTATGGCATGATCTCGAGGCCATTCACCATCCTGGACCTGAGTATCCTCCAGATAAAGATCCTTCTTAAACCATGGTGTCCAGAACAGAGCACGGACCTCCCTCTGACATCTGGTCAGGGCAGAGCATGATGGGATCATCACTTTTCTCATGCTGGACTCCATGCCCTTACTAAGGAAGCCCTAAAAAGTTAGTATTGTGTGCTGCTGTACCATATTGCTGACTCACATTGGACTTGCAGCCCACTAAAACCCCCAGGTCTTTTTCAGAACAATGCTTTCCCTGTCTTATACTGTTGCGTGCCTAAGTCAAAGTGTTCATATTTATCCCTACTGAATTTCATCTAATCAGATTGAGCCCAATGCTTGAGCCCATTAATAGCTGCTTAGCGCAGTGCCTGGTGCTTAATAAATGCTTGTTGGTTGTTTGAACGATTGGTTCCTGGCTTCGTCATCCAGTGTGTTAGTTCTTTCTCCCAGGTTGGCGTCACAGTCACACTTGACGAGTATGCCATCAAAGCCTTTATGATAAAAAAAGAATCCCTGACCTTAAGGTCACTACAGAGAGGCTCACGTGTAGCCACTATAGAAGCTCCCTCTGACTTGGGGTGGATGCTGCTGATTGAACTTTCTGGAGAAAACACACGTATTGTGTGAGTGTGTATGTTGATGTATGTATGTCTGTGTGTAATGGAAGGTCCCCACAAATGCAGTGGGTTGGGTTCAGCCAGTCATTATTTTCAGGCTCATATATTCTCTTTGACTCATTTTTTAACCATTGGAAACTCCTCATCCCTTTCTGAAATCTGTCATAACTAATAAATCACTTAAACCTCATATTGTCTTCAAAGCAAAGCAGTTTGATTCCTGGAATCATGACGATGTCAACACTCTCATCCTGGCACACACTGGGACAGATATCTGCCAGAGTGAAGCCCTGTTCACTGCTTGCTCCGCTGGGAGATCAGCTCTCTGAGACAAAAATGAGGAAATCCTTGCTGACTATCACTGCTTGTCTTTTGCCTCTGTGGCTACAGAGCTGGAAAGTGAAACTTCTGCTAATACTTGCTAAGGAAGCAGGTAATGACACGGGATGCTCACATTCCCTCTCGCAGGAGGCTGGTGTTAGAACTGATTCTGGACTCCTCCTCCGGATCAGATACTCAATATCTTTGGCCCCTACCCATATCAGCTCCCCACACTACATAGACACAGATAACTATTCATTCACTTGCTTCTGTTGTCTTTAGGGTATAAGACATTAATTCCTGCCTAGTACTGGGAACTGGAATGGAGACCACACATAGGGATGTGATCAAGTTTTCCCCTTTTCCATTTGCTACAGTATTCTCTTGTCTTCCTTCCTCTATTAAAGTGAGTGTAACAGGCAGCCTTTCATCTCCATTAAGCTCCCATCTCATCTCTTTGGTCAACTAGTCCTGGACATATTAATACTGAAGCCAACCAGAAGTAGCTTTAGTACTGGCAGTACTTAGACTCTGGTCTTTCTGAGCTGGTGATTGTCTTGAGATGGGTCACTGTGGCCCTACAATGTCAGCATAAATATCATTCTAGTACCGTTTATATGGCAGGCCCTAGGATTGACTCGAAGACTCAACTTTGACGATGTGGAACATTCGGGGCAGTGACCTGCTATAGCAGATACTGTTATTAGGTTCTGCTGCATAGATAGGATTTTCTGTGGGGCTTCCAACTTCTTGTGGATTCTGTTTTGGGGGCTAGAACCATAATAGGGTCTTAGCTGAGTTTCTCCTCTAGAAAGCCCAGATTCATCTTATGTGCCTACAAGCCATCAGTATGAGGTAGGTGCCAGACCTGAGCCACTTATAATCATCCAATTTTGATAAACTGACTATGGAGTGCTCTTCATATTGCATACCTCACTAGTTTCCATAGTGAGTTTTTCCCTTCTCACAGTCAGGACACAAAAGAATGCTAAAGCTGCAATGTGTGGCCCTGATGGAATAACCCACATAGGACTTATTTATTGTTGGGGAGAGAGTGTTCAACACAGAGACTAATTTACCTGAAAGTTGCCTTCTACCATGTTATCCTGTCTACTATGGCCACGAGGAGATGGAGGTCTTCCATGTGGGAAACTCTATTGGGGAGGGGGGAGGGGGGGGGCTGGGAACTGTCCACAGCTGAAGCTCATTCAAACTACTGGTAAAGGCAGGGTTAGTATTATATATAACACCAGTGCTCAAAGGGTGCTGATAAATTCTTCACACCAAGTAAGTCTGGACCTCTTTGCCCAAGATCAAATCTTTTTTGAGAAAGTTTCTTTAAAAGTAAAACCCTAGGGGCAGTAGGTGGTACAGTGGATAGAGCACTGACCCTGGATTCAGGAGGAACTAAGTTCAAATCCGGCCTCAGACACATAACACTTACTAGTTGTGTGACCCTGGGCAAGTCACTTAACCTCATTGCCTAGCCAAAAAAAGTAAACCCTTATTGACGTCTTTCGTCTTGACACCATCTAGCTTTCCCATGTATCCCTTTTCCTCCTGCCTCCCAGAGAACCATCCCTTATAACATTAGAAAAAGAAGAGAGAAACAATCATCAAAGCAATGAATACATTGAAAAATGTTACAATATATATCATGTTCCACCCCCGTGGACCCCCCCACACACATCTGTATAGGTGTGTGTGGGGGCAGAGAGGAAGGGGGCGGTTGGTTTCTGTTTGCTTATTCTTTAGAATTTCACAACATTCAGTTTCTATTATTTTGTGGTTAATAGTCTTCCTATCTGTGCTATTGTAGTTATTGTGAATTTTGTTTTCTGGTCTCTATTGACTTCATGACATCAGCTCATCTAAGTCTTTTTGTGCTTCTTTACCTTCACCATCTTTGTTGTCTCTTACAGCAGAGGAACATCTCATTACATTCATGTGCCACCCTTTGGTCACTCCCCAGGGCATCTCATGTCTTCATGTCTTCTCTTACCTCCGCCCCTCAATTTCCTACATGCTCCATGAATCCAATCAGTCCTGAGTGGCTGACCTGGTGGGTTCAGTCCTGAACTCACTGTCTGCCACTCACCTTTTTGTTTGCTTTTCACTTTTTTGGTGTGCGATAGCTTATGAAAACTGACTCTTTTGCTCCAAATAGCCTCTTCCTAGTTTTTCCCTGAGATGATCCCATTGCAGAACACCCTACCTATATTTGCTTTGTTTCTGAGATCAATTCTGCTTGAAGCAGCTGCTGCTTAAGTCATTTTGTAATTCCTGGCCTCAGTTTCCTGATCTGCGGAAAGAGAAGCAAATGGTAAATAAAGTAAAACAATCCCTGGATTTAGCCTCAGGACCCTGGCTTAAAATTCGATCTCTGCTACTCAAACTGTATGACTCCTAGTTACGTTACCCTCTGAGTCTCACTTTCCTCATATACAAAATGAAAATAACAGTGCCTGCACCCCCTGCCTCATAGGGCTTCTGTGAGAAGAGATTTTGGTAACTCCATTTCTTTTGAAGGCTCTCTGTCATTCTCCCTAATCATGGGTGCTCCCCAAGGCTCTGAATGTCTGTCTCTGTCTCTCATTTTCTCTCATCAGCTCCCATGGGTTTAATGATTATATCTCTGTAAATGGTTCCTGGAACAGATACCCCATAGACATTTCAAACCCAACATGTCCAAACCCAAACTCATCTTTTCTCCTAAATCTTCTCCTCTTTAGAACTTACTTTTGAGGCTGCCACCATTCTCCCAGTTGCCTTGGCTCATAATCTAGGTGTTAGCCTTGCTTCCTTAACCTCACCCACCCCATATAACTGGTCTGCGGCCAAACCTCGTCCTTGCTGCCCTCACCATGACTCTTTTCTGTGGGCCATTCTTCCTCTTCCCGATGCCCTCTACTAGACCCCCAGTGCCACTTTCCTGGCCAGCTGCACCGCCCTTATCCAAATTCAGTGGCTCCTTATCACCCCCAGGGCCAAATGGAAAATCTTCCATTAGGCTTTTAACGTTGACCTTTCTGGCTCTTCCATCTTTTAGTGCTTTGCTCCTCTCCGTATATCGTATGGTGCAGACACATGAGCCTGCCTACTGCTCCTCCCATAGGTATTTCCTTGTCCTGTCTCTGTGGCTTTGCATGGCCTGTCCCCTTTGTCTGCAATACTCTTCTTCCTCACCTCTGCCTCATGTCATCGCTCACTTCCTTCTTGTTCTAACTAAAATGGAGCCGAGACCTTCCTACCAGCCCCCTGTCTCCCAGAGGAGAGCTCCTTCCATCTTCTCTGAATGTATCTTGTATGTGTTTATTGAGTTACAGGTTGCCTTCCCCATTAACATTGAAAGTCCCTTTGGACCAGGACGAATTTGTGTGAGGAGGCCTGAGTGTGCCTGAGCATGTGTGTGTGTGTGTGTGTGTGTGTGTATGTGTGTGTGTGTGTCTTTCTTGTATCCCCAGTAGTTGGCATAATGCTGGGTACAGAGTCAGCTCTTCAAACCTTATTGATCGATTGACTGATTGCTATAGAGAGATGAGTTACTATGGACAGCCTCCCTGGGGAGCCTCAGTTTCTTCTCTGAGGTGAGTAGCTTGGGAGGGACAATTTCCAAGGTCATTTCTAGCTCTGTATCTTTTGATTCTGAACTGAGAAGCTACTGTTTCTTTAGAAGAAGAGGTGGAATAAAACGTGTGCCTCCCTTTGGAGGCCACATTAGGAGGCATCAGACTTGCCAGAGCTTTCCCATGGGGTCTAGGAGCACATAGTCAGGGTGAAAGGGGGCACCCTGGCCCGTCCTGGCTTCTGAGGCAGCACCCGCCCCAGCTCCATCTCTCACCATAAATGGCTGCTCCCATCGCCTGAGCTCCCAGCTGGCTGTGGCCATCATATTTCATTCAACAACCTCTCGGCGAAGCTCACATCCTGGGAGCTGCCTGGCGTAATGTAAATACTGGGGGGAGCCTCGTTCCGTCTGCTGAGAATGTGCAGTAGTTCTGTGGAGCCTTGTCTAAACTGGGACGGCTACTTGGAGGTGAGTTTGGGAGGTAAATGAACTGTCTGGCTGCTCGTCTTGGCAGCTAAACTTATTAGTGGGAGGTGGCAATAAAGAGATCGTGAGCAGGACGAAGAGTGTTTACTCAAAGCCTCGGCCAAATGGCCAGGGAGAACAGATATGAATCATGGCCTGTCACCGATGACAGCTCCGGACGGCTAGTAGCTCCCTCCTGTTTAGGCGCCTCCAAGAGTGGCTCACAGATTGGGGAGGAGTTTATTGACTCGCTATTGAGAGATGCCGCCTGTTGTCAAGATGTCCAGTTGGGGCCCCATCTCAGACGCTACCCAGTGGACAAAGAGCTGGACAAAGGCCAGGGTGGAGGTCTTGTCTTGATGGCAGCCAATGCTTAGATCCCCTCCCCCAGGATCCCATCCACATATTATCTGGACCTTTGGATACTTCTCTCATGGCAAACCAAGGCTGGCCACTTGAGTCCGGACCACATCTGGGTTGGCTCTTCTATTTTTCCAGGCTTGTCTCAGACACCTTTTATTTGGATGAGAGCCCTGTCCCTGCTTTGAGAATGGCAATGAAGAACTTGGTGCCCAAGAGCCGTGAGTTCAGCCAGCAGCCAAAACACTTCAGCATTGTCTGACTGATTCCATCACACACACACACACACACACACACACACACACACACACACACACACGTCTCTAAGGACATGTGCAGGCTCAGCCAAGACTTATTTAAACTTCTTTTACTGATCCAGAAAACCCATGCCCTGGCTCACAGCATCACTAGTCTACGGCTGGAAGAAGCTTAGGATCCAAAAGAGAATAGGATCCAAACATGACCAATTTAGAGCCAGAAGTGACCTGAAAGGCCATGTTGTCTACACGCTTCATTTTAAACAAGAGAATTTGAGACCCCAAGACACCAAGCAACTTGTCCGAAGTTGCCCGGCGTTGAAGAGTTGAGCTGGATTCATACCCAATCTATGACTCTAAAACCAAATTTCTGCTTGCTCTGCCATGTTGCCTCACACCACACATTAGCTTGCTTGAACTGGGAGAAGGTGGGACTCTAGACCAACATGGAAGAACTTCCCTAATACTCATTGATTATTGAAGAATCTTCTAACTCAGCTTGCCCTCTGTACTGGCCCCTGCCTATCTTTCTGTCTTCTTACACTTGATTCCTCTCCACGCCCTAGAAGATCCAACAGTAGGACCCAGCTCCACTGGCCTCTTTGCCATTCCCTCTGCACAGAATACTATCTCCTGCCTCTGATGTTACTCTACTTGTCCCCCATGGATGACATTCTCTTTCTCTCCTCACTTCCTCTTCTTGGCTTCCTTCAACACTCAGCTTAAACTCTCTCTTCTGCAAGAGACTTTCCCAGGTTCCCCAACTGCTAGTGCCTTCCCCTCTCAGATGGCCTTCCATCTACTCTGTATGTATCTTATATATGATTTGCATCTCCCCTCCTGCTTTAGAATGTGAGCTCATGGAAAGCAAAAACTGTTTTTTCTTTTTGGTTTCTTTTTGTTTGTTTTGTTTTGTTTTTACTTTTCTTTGCTTCCCTGGTCCATAGGATTTACTTAGTAAATGCTTTCTGACTGCTTTACATTTCCTTGGAATATCTATTCATGCTTATAACTTCATAAAAATCACAAGAAGCATCTGAGGTTTGTCATTTGGGAGGTATTGTTGGTTGTCATTTTGTTTCACAATGAAAGACTGGCCCACAAGACAAGGTTCAAGACACTGGCGATGGATAGCTACCGGTCAATCTTTCAGCAGAACTTAGGATGTGGGTGCCCACTCCAGCAGTTTAGATTTTGACCTCTCCCTACCTTTCCCTCTTGTATGACTCTCACCTGTATCTTCCCCTACATTATTGCAACACTTCCATGGATACATGATCTCAATTGAAGTAGACACTGCCCCTACGCTGGTAGTGACAACTCCAGACCTTCTCTTGCTCTGTGATTCATCCCTATTTCTTCCTGTGAATCCTATCCTTTGGCAAAAGCGCAGGAAAGGTAAAAGATTGGGATGGGTGGGTGATGTATATTAAGAGGTGTGCTCACGAAAGGGAACTGGGGAGCCAGAAGGGGAAGCACAGTGAGAAGTGTTAGGGCTAAGCTCAGCAGAGGAGCAAACACAGCAGAATTCTGTCGTGAGATAAACTCCAGACTCTCAGGACAGAGAGAGGAAGCTGTCGATGAGTCTGTGGTGCAAATCACCAACTGGATCCAGAAACCTCATGTGTTTATGGGAGACTTGAATTATCCAGACATCTGCTGGAGTCTCTCTCTCTCTCTCTCTCTCTCTCTTTCTGTCTCTCTCTGTCTCTCTCTCTCTCTCTCTCTCTCTCTCTCTCTCTCTCTCTCTCTCTCTCTCTCTCTCTCTCTCTCTCTCTCTCTCTCTCTCTCTTTCTGTCTCTCTCTGTCTCTCTCTCTGTCTCTCTCTGTCTCTCTCTGTCTCTGTCTGTCTCTATCTCTCTCTGTCTCCCTTCCTCTCTGTCTCTCTCTGTCTCTCTCCGTCCCTCTCTCTGTCTCTGTCTCTCTCTGTCTGTCTCTCTCTCTTTCTGTCTCTGTCTGTCTCTGTCTGTCTCTCTCCGTCCCTCTCTCTGTTTCTGTCTCTCTCTGTCTGTCTCTATCTCTCTCTGTCACCCTTCCTCTCTGTCTCTCTCTGTCTCTCTCTCTGTCCCTCTCTCTGTCTCTGTCTCCCTTCTCTCTCTCTCTCTCTGCCTCTGCTCTCTCTCTGTCTGTCTCTGTCTGTCTGTCTCTCTCCTTCCCTTCTTCTCTCTCTCCTCTCTCTGTCTGTCAAAAGCTGATCAGCTCATAGCTTCTTTATTTTCCCTAAGGGTAATTTAACCATCCAGAGGTGGGAGACCTGACCAGAAGCGATTCTGTCCTGGATCTGATTCTCAGTGACAAGGGGGGCCCATCACAGACTTGCTGATGGAGAAGAAGAAAAAATCATGGCAAAGTCTCACATAAACCTGAGATCTCAGGAAGCTTTCAAAGGTTCAAAGAAAGGAAGGGCAGGATCCTATGAAAGATGATGGTCTAGAGCAGGGAGTGGGGAGCCTGCAGCCTCGAGGCCACTTGTGGCCCTCTAGGTCCTCAAGTGCAGCCCTTTGACTGAATCCAAACTTCCCAGAACAAATCCCCTTCAGAAAAGGGTTTGTGTTGGGGACAGGAGTGTTGAGTGAGTTGCCCATCCCTGGAGAGGCACAGGCTGGATCCGTCCTTGCCAGGAATGCTCTAGGAGGGTTTCTCAGTTGGGTGGGACTTGGCCTGTCTGGTCTCTGACGTGCCTCCCCTGACCAGGATTCCGAGTTTCACTGACTAACTTAAGTTGATCAGCTTAGAGGTTCCATACAATCACACATGAGGACTTTCTGACTTGTCAGATTCCCTTCCTTCCTGTGGGCTTGTGCTCCCCTCGGGAGCTGCCAACACCCAGAAGAAGGGCATGGGGGGAGAAGAGGCACCGGCGGGCGGCCAGTTCCTGGGGGCTTCGAGCTCAGCCATCTTCCTCCGGATTTACCAGCCCTCGACATCTCAAGGCAGAGATGTCCCGTGTTCATAATCTACAAAAATGACCTAGCAGAGTAAAGCCTGCTGGTGGGGGCAAGGGGTGAAGGTGGCAGGAATCCATGGGCAGAGCAGAGCAGGGCCCCTCCCCCTCATGAAAGCTCTCAAAATGAGCACAGACTCGTTCATCAATGTGCCTGCACTTGGGGAGCATCTGAACTGGAAGGCAGATGGTGGGGTTGGAGCTGGGGAGAAAGTTATTTTTGGACCAAGGAGGAAAATTGCATTAGTGTGACTTGAATTTTTGAGTTGTCTTCGACAGTGCCAAGTTTTGGGTTGGGTCCTAGATAAGGCTGACCAGCATTCCCCAGTCTTCCATCTTGGTCTTAAAATCAGGAAGAGTGCATCCAAGATATGACTGTGGGAAGCAAAAGCCATGTGGGAATGCTCTCATGGGGATGGCACATTTCATCAGCCACCGTCTGGAGGAATGCAGGCCCTCCGTGAAGGAGCTGTCCCGACGATACTCATGCAACAGGACATGAAAAGCAAGTGAGGCATGATGGGGGTGGCCTGGCCTTTGGGGCAGCACGGAAGAACCCGTCAAGCCCAACTGTTCCAAGACTGTGGGAAACTCTCTTCTCTTTTCCCACCACCCTGCTTCTGTGATCTCAACAGCCTAGCACATTGGCTAATTCTCATTATGTGAAATGCCATAGATCGAACACTTGGGCTTAAAAATCTCCTTCATACGTAGAGAATGCGAGAGACACGACTCATTGGCAGGTCATCTAAAAAAAAGAAAAAAAAAAAACAAACATTGGTGGGTATTAGTGGATTGTAGGTTCTGTGTGAGTCAGCAACATGGAGTGGTAGCCAACAAGTGAGACAGAACACTCAGCCTGGAGTCAAGAAGACCTGAGATCAAATCCAGCCTCAGATACTTAGTATCCAGGTGACCCGAGGCAAGTCACTAAACCTCAGTTTCTTCATCTACAAAATGAGGATGATATCAGCACCTACCTCCCAGGGTTGCTGTGAGGGTTAGGGTTAGGATAATATTTGTGAAGTCTTCAGTGTCTGCCCTGACCAGACCATACTCGGAGTATTGAGTTTTACTGTATGCACCCCATTTAAAGATAGGTGTTGAAAAAGGGGGAGTGTTCATGGTCCAGTGCAATGCAGCACGATGAAGAAGGAGGTCAAGGCCGTGCTTTGAGGTCAGTGGGAGGAACTGAAGGCCTTTGGCCTGATGAAGGAAACACCTGGGGAGGGGAGCATGAGTTCAGTTGCATTTGAAGTCCTGTGGTGTGGAAGAGGAGAGAACATGGAGGGCAAGTATGGGAGCCCCAGGGGGCCAGATGTCAGCTCTCTAAGAGGGGGAAGCATCCTAACCATCAGAGGTACCTAAAAGCAGAATGAGCTACGTTGAAAGGGAGTGGCTTCTCCCTCTAACCCACCTCACACATCCGCAGAAAATCTTCATCCAGGGTCTGGATGGTCCTTTACTTTTGAAGGGTGTGTGTTTGTGTGTGCATATGCATGTGTGAATGTGTGTGTGAGAGTGTGAGTTTGTGTGTGCCTATGTGTGTGTCTGTCAGTATGAGTCTTTGGGTGTGTGAGTGTGTGTGAGTGAAAGTGAGTGTGTGTGAGTCTGTGGGTATGAATCTGTGTGCGATTGACTGTGTATGAGTCTGTGTGTGCCTGTGTGTAAGTCTGTGTATGTGCATGTAAATGTGTGTATGAGTATATGTCTGTGAGTGTGAGCCTGTGTTTCTGTATGTGAGAGTATGTGTATGTGTATGTGAGTACGTGTGAGAGTGAGTCTGTGTGTGTGAGTGTGTATGAGAGTCTGTGTGTGTATGTGTACATCAGTGTGAATGTGTGTGAGAGTGAATCTGTGTATGAGAGTCTGTGTGTGAGTCAGTGTGAGTGTGTGTGTGAGTGTGTCTGTATGTGTGAGTGTGAGTCTGTGTGTGGGCCTACATGTGTGCATGTGTGCATGCATGTGGGTGTGTATAGATGATCCCATTTAGTTCAGACTCTGAGATTCTGAGGAATGCTAAAGTACAAGGCAGCGGGGAAGTGGGGACAACACCTTTTCTTCCCCCACAAAACTAATTAACCAGATTACTTTCTTGAAGACCAGTGGAGCCTGGGGTTATCATCCCCATCTTTCCCCACTGGAATGGTGGACAGAGCTTCTGGGATGCCAAACTCTAATAGGATTTCCACTCCATTTCCCAGGAGCTGAGCCTTGACAAAAGCTAGAGATCCTAAAATAGAGGTAAAGACGACATGTGTTCTTGGCAGGGGGAGAACAAACCTCCTGGACATTTTCTTTCTTTCCTTTCTTTCTTTCTTTCTTTCTTTCTTTCTTTCTTTCTTTCTTTCTT